>NC_089793.1:5322823-5342823 GCF_040412425.1 Macrobrachium rosenbergii | reverse complement strand
AGTAACCTGTTTTATGATAACACTATAAATAATGGCTGATCATAAATATATATATCAGGTATATGTATATATATATTATATATATATAATATATATATACTGTATATATATATATATATATGTATATATATATACACAGTAGATGAATGTGACTTCCAGAAAATACAGTGAAGTTCAGGACATGTATAAATATAGTAAATATAAATATATGAAATATATATATATATATATATATATATATATATATATATATATATATATATATACATTATATATATATATATATATATGTGTGTGTGTGTGTGTGTGTGTGTGTGTGTGTGTGTGTGTGTGTGTGTGTGTGTATGTGTATATTTCAGGTTCACAGAGAGGAGAAAATAAAACCAGTACGAATACTTTCGTGTAATTGTAACACATTTTCGAAGTGCACTGAATAATTACACGCAAGTATTCGGAACTTAAGTTTTTCATTACCTCCCATTTGCAGCGAACCTGCAATTTGGACCTACGAAGACAAAATATATAATTCCCAAAAGTCATCACGCCATCGCAGTTTACCTACGAAAACAAAATATATAATTCCCAGTCATCACGCCACCGCAGTTTACCTACGAAAACAAAATATATAATTCCCAGTCATCACGCCACCGCAGTTTACCTACGAAAACAAAATATATAATTCCCAGTCATCACGCCACCGCAGTTTACCTACGAAAACAAAATATATAATTCCCAGTCATCACGCCACCGCAGTTTACCTACGAAAACAAAATATATAATTCCCAAAGTCAGTGACCTTTTCCGATTTCCGCAATTCACCCACGTTTATCAGTTCCTCAATATCCTTTCATCATTACGGGTACAAACTCCCTAAGCCTTCAGTCCTTACGGAACGAAAATGAACTCCCCAAACTCGTAGAATCTTTCCCGAATCCTCCGAACTGATCGTTCTTACGCGATTGGGTTTATTATGGCAAGAAGGTACCTAGAACTCAGCAGCAAGCCGAGGCACGAGAACAAAATCCGAAAGGAGATCTATTCGCTCAGAAAATTTATGCATTGAAAAGGAGATTTCCTCGAGAGGAAGGAGCCGCCTCCTGAGAGAATCTGATCGGCTGTTAGCGAAGGTCTGTGTATATCTTTTAAAGGTACTGGTTAATCGCCAGGGACCTTTGAAGTCTCGGATGAGCCAACAAAGAGATGAATATACAGAATGCAGAATTTAGGCCAAAGGCCAAGCGCTGGGACCTATGAGGTCATTCAACGCTGAAACGGAAATTGACAGTAAAAAGGTTTGAAAGGTGTAACAGGAGGAAAAAACTCGCAGTTGCACTATGAATCAATTATTAGGAGAAGGTGGAAAACAAGATGAAAGACACAGAATATGAAAGGAGGTACAGTAAAATGAATAAAAAGGGTTGCAGCTTGGGGCCGAAGGGACGCTGCAAAGACCGTGAATTCCAGAGTTCTACGAGACTCACTTGAGTTTATAGGTAAGACGGAGCTAACGAGATAAATTAAGTTTTCAATTTTTCCAAGCTGATCGCATGAGGGAAACGATAAAAATCTATACAAAACTTCTATAGCTTTCCCCCTGGGTTTTAAAGTTGAGAAGCAGAGTCATCTAGCTTAAGTCTTTACGCTTCCAACTTCATCCCTACAGGAAAACTTCACGAACTGGCGAACTATTGAATTCTGTACAAAAAGCACATCAACTTCAAATCCCCAGCCACGGTATGCGTACCTCACTCTACCACTGGGGAGGAAGTGGGTCAGGGGGCTGGAGGTGCAGGAGGTCTTTTAATGCAAGAACTGCAAGCATAAACAGGCCGCGCGCTTCCCAAGCCCCACGTAGGATGCCTGAATAGAATGCAAATGATGCCATTTCAAAGTCAATAGAGAAAGTTATTCGAAAAGTTCATGCGTTGCAACATCAAGTTCACGGATGTATCCATCTTCATAGCATCTGGGCCCATGGCAGATATTCCATTAAACTAAAGAATTCCTCTCTCTCTCTCTCTCTCTCTCTCTCTCTCTCTCTCTCTCTCTCTCTCTCTCTCTCTCTCTCTCTTTAGTATGTGATTGTTATGAAAAGAAATCTCATAATTACAATGCTGTATCCATTTTTGTATCCATGTTTTACTTTGTAAGAACATACAGAAAACATTCCATAAGGGATTTACTAAACTACATAATGGAAACATTCCATAAGAGCTGAATACATAAGAGATTTACTTTCATAAGAACTGAATACATAAGGGATTTACTTTCATAAGAACTGAATACATAAGGGATTTACTTTCATATGAACTGCATACATAATGGATTTACTTTCATATGAACTGCATACATAATGGATTTACTTTCATAAGAACTGCATACATAATGGATTTACTTTCATAAGAGCTGAATACATAAGGGATTTACTTTCATATGAACTGCATACATAATGGATTTACTTTCATAAGAACTGAATACATAATGGATTTACTTTCATAAGAACTAAATACATAATGGATTTACTTTCATAAGAAATGGGTTTACTTTCATAAGAACTGAATACATAAGGGATTTACTTTCATATGAACTAAATACATAATGGATTTACTTTCATAAGAACTGAATACATAAGGGATTTACTTTCATATGAACTGCATACATAATGGATTTACTTTCATAAGAACTGAATACATAATGGGTTTACTTTCATAAGAACTGAATACATAAGAGATTTACTTTCATAAGAACTGAATACATAATGGATTTACTTTCATAAGAACCGAATACATAAGGGATTTACTTTCATAAGAACTGAATACATAATGGATTTACTTTCATAAGTACTGAATACATAAGGGATTTACTTTCATAAGAACTAAATACATAATGGATTTCCTTTCATAAGCACTGAACAAAAAATGAATATACTTGCATAACTACTCAATAAATGGGTTTAATTTCATAAGTATTAAATAAATAATGAATTTACAAATAGCATACTTAAACAGATAATCAGAAGGACCTAAGTTCTCTAATATGCTGTAAAATTACATGCACGCCTACAGTGGAGTGTGTTTCAGATGGTGGATTCAGTTGGTTTCACTTTAATTTTTATACATGTCGACTGCATTAACAGTAATTACATCTCAGTGTAATGAGCTAGAATTAGACTAGAATTATGTTTATGAAATCTGACGGCAAATATCCGAAGCCGATATCACTGAAGCAAATCGAGATTGGTGGAACTCACGCTCAACTCCCACTATTGGTTACAATGATATCGGCTGTAGATATTTACCGCCGGATAAAAAAATTATAAAAGATAATCTGGTCTCACCTGTTTTATATATATACGAAGATATAATGGCCCACACAAGAGTATATATACAAAGCATATGTATCATATCATCTGTCCATATTTTACCAGTGAACAGGGGCGCAGCAGAAGTGGTCGAAATATATGGTTGCAACGTTCAGGCAGTGTTTTATGGGCCCTTTTATTTTCGTTTTATACATTACAGTAAAGACATTCATATATATATATATATATATATATATATATATATATATATATATATATATATATATACAAATTGTAGTCAAAGGGCAGGAATACTCTGGAGATTCACACTTCATATTCATAATCACATCATCAGAAATTCTATGGAAAATTAAATAAATTAATAAAAGTACTGAACAGCTAAAACTGAATCCATATCACTAAAAATCTATAAAGGCTGTTAAAATTACATACACAAGAGCACACTTAAATACATACACACAAAGCTGGAACATATGGTTACACAAGAGCACATTAAAAATAGCAAAATCACAAAACCCTCAAAAATAAAAAAGAATATAAAAATTGTCTAATTTTAAGAAAATTCTGATCTTTTTGTTTTGTTTTTTTCTCTGTATATATTTTTCTTTTACTGTTAGTGGTTCTACCGTTTGCATTGTAAGTGATCTTCTACTTTTTTTTTATAAATATATGACTTTTGCAATTCTTTTTTTTTATTTTGAGGGTTTTGTGATTTTGCTATTTTAATGTGCTCTTCAGGCAGTGTTTTAAGGCCAGCCTTTTATTTTCAGTTTTATACGGTTGTACATTAATTTATTTAATTTTCCATAGTAAAAGAATCACTAAACAATAAAGAAGTGTGAATCTCCACAGTATTCCCAGTTCTTAATTACAATTTGTGTGTGCATCGAATCTGCCAGATTTGTGTGATATATATATATATATATATATATATATATATATATATATATATATATATATATAGTAGAGTATATATAATATATATGAGTATATATATATAGTATATATTATATATGTATATATATAGATATATATATATATATATATATATATATATATATATATATATATATATATATATATATATATATATATATAATATATATATATATATATATATATAAAATTCTAATAGCTATCCTTATCTCAATACATTCATAAATTTTTTCCCATATATATATACAATTGTAAATATCTAACATCAATATAGATATATATATAAAAATTCTGTTTTTCGATGTCAAACGTCTGCAGAGGAAAAATACTCAGTAGAGTTCAGAGAAAATACTAGTAAGAGTGAATAGAACATGTACAAATGCGCCGAAGTTTCTTTCTTGACGCAATCGAGTTTTCTGTACAACGTAAATCAAGACAAGAAAATAGATCCATCTTTCGATGGTCTGTTAAAATGTTGACCCGCAGTCAGCGGAACAACCACGGCCAGGTGGCCTGTCCTATATCGTTGCCAGACGCACGATTATGGCTAAATTAACCTTAAATAAAATAAAAATTACTGAGGCTAGAGGCTGCAATTTGGTATGTTTAATGGTTGAGGGTGGATGATCAACATACCAATTTGCAGCCCTCTATTCTCCAGAAAAGATCTGAGGGCGCACAGAAAAAGCATAAACGGACAGACATAATTATAGCCATCTCAATAGTTTTCTTTTATAGGAAACTAAACTCAACCAAAACTTCAGTCACTGATAAATCTAGTACTCTTGACATGACCGACCACATAAACAAATTTAACCTACTTTCACGGTCAATCCCATATTGTTTTCCGTTGCAAGCAACAAAACGCTGTTTACCCCGGATGTTATTTACCTCAATGACGTCACTTCGTTATTAAGCGCTTAATGAAAGCAAAGACTTCATTTAATATCCACTCCATTTGCTTCTCTGATGAAATTACTTTCGGCTGTAAACAGGGCAAAATTCCAGCAGGATATCGGATATGAAAATGTGCAGCAGTGATTGCCTGTTCTGGTCGCCGGGAATTCGACCTGTAATTCCAAAGATAATTGCCCCCCAGAAAAGTGAGTTCTTTGCGGCGTCCTTGACTTCTCAGCCGCAACCCTTTCCTTTACTGTACCTCGTTCATAACACTCTTTCTTCCATCTTACTTTCTACCTTCTCTAACAACTGATTCCTTAGTGCAACTGCGAGGTTTTCCCCTGTTACACCTTTCAAAATACTGTCAGGTTTCCGTTTCCGTGTTGAATGACCTCTTGGTCCCAGCGCCAGTTTCTGGCCAAATTCACCATATTCTATTCAAAATTATCTGGAAAAAAAGGAAACTAGATAAGACTGCTACAGTTTATGCAGCTTTCTCTCGGATGCTATCTCGTAAAACAGTTTCATTTCCTTTAAGACTTTTCTCTCTGCTTTCTTGGGTTGTTAAAAAATACCAAATTTCCCACTAGCATTCGTACAATTGGAATTGCTGTCAGTATTATCATTATCACTAATGATAGTACTGGCAATAATAACTATGTATCTTGATGCTTGAAACATCATCTCCTTCATTTGTTTGAAAAAAACGCCTCCAATGTATGATTCCTCTTGACATTAATCTATTTTTATATATTCCCATCCACATGAACATTAGACCTTTATCCACGAAAGCAATTATAGAACAAATTCTCAGGCGTTAAAATAATTTTTTTTTTCGTACTGTTGCTCCATCTTACAATGAATTATGTTTCAGCCCCACGGATTATGGAAATGCCTTTCAACTAACGCAAATGACATTCCAGATAAAGATTTGTATCACAAGATCCTAAACGCCGTCATTGCAAGCGTTGAAATGGCGTTCATTATACCGAATTACGCATCAGCCCCACCGCAAACTGAGTTAACGTTTTAATAATGTAATTTCTGAGACCACAAAATGCGAGGAACTGTTCCATTATCAAGACCACAGAAAGCACGATGTCAGAAGCCTTGCTGGGGAGCAGTACGTTATACGGAAATCTACTCGGAATAGCCTTAATGGACAGACCACGTACTACACAATTTCCATACCCTCTCTCTCTCTCTCTCTCTCTCTCTCTCTCTCTCTCTCTCTCTCTCTCTCTCTCAAACCAACGCTCTCCTGAGAAATCGGATTAGAAGACCCTTCCTTTCTAACGTCTTCAATTCATAATTTTTGCGGATTGTCGCATTTTACACCAAGGCCAGCTGAGACATCCCACGGCTTCCATGCTCAAAGAAACACTGATTTGAAGCCTCCTTTTCCTAAAAATGTCTTTCATGTTGATAATTAACAAATTGATAGTGGGATTATTAACAAAATAATTGACAGTCTTCATAAACAAAATAATTGACAGGTGTCTCTTCATTAACAAAATAACTGACAGGTGTCTCTTCATTAAAAAATAACTGACAGGAGTCCCTCTGTTAACAAAATAACTGACAGGAATCTCTTTATTACCAAAATAATTGACAGGAGTCTCTCTATTAACAAATTAATTGACATTAGTCTCTTTATTAACAAAACAATTGACAGGTGTCTCTTCATAAACAAAATAATTGACAGAAGTGTCTTTATTAACAAAATAATTGGCACCAAACTAACTGACAAAGAGTCTCTCTGTCTCCCAAGCCGTGCATCAAAGCAACACCGTTTGTGCATTCATATCCACGGACGATCATGCCGGCCCTCACACCAACTTTGCCACCTCTCTTTATAAAGAGATCTAATTCGCCTTCACGCGACATCGCAACTCTTAACATTTTCTAGGCCTCTTCTGCAAAAATACGATTCGCACTTCGCATTCCTGACTGCAGACCGAAACTTTATTTCCTTGACCCAATTCATGGCGCTGTTATGGACCCCGAGAGAGAAAACGAACCCCGCCGCTCTATCCCATGACTTGTGTTGGTCTCGACAGCCGACAATATTTTTAGGTTTTCCTTCGAATTGCCTTGGCCAGCTGCTGACTTGGACTCGGACCGCGTTCCTATTACTTTTAATTTACCCCCCAAGATGCTGTGAAAGAAGCCTTTAATTTTTCTCAGTGTCGGCATGCTTTATTATAAATCGCTAACCGCGGTTTTCGCTTTTTTCAAACGTCATCAACTGAGCCGCGTTTTCAAATCAACAATATGCAACATGTCATCAACTGAACCTGGTTAAATGAAAAATTTTTTTAATGCAATTTGTAAGGCCGGTATATTGCAACTGACGGATACTTCTGCAAAATTTCTGGGCAATTTCTATGTCTTGAAATGTGTTTATGCTTCACGCATATTCCAAGAGTATTTATCAGTGAAAAATACATGGTAAGTAAATTACACTCTACCATGTGTTTTGCCTTTTAATAAAAGAAAAGGTAATTATTATTGTTATTTCAGTAGATGAAACCTATTCACATGGAACAAGTACATCAAGCCATCGACTTGAAATTCAAAGCTTCCAAAGAATCGGGTTTCCAACCTCCCACCGCAGACCCACACTGCAGCAGTAACTGATCATAATACAGATCAGAGCCAGTGACTTTTCACCACCCACAGGGACGCGAACCCGCGACATCTGAGTGGCATGCCATTTACACCAACCACTAAACCAAAGTGACCAATAAAATACTGGACGACTAGAAACAGAAACTGAAAAAAGACAACAGAGGCGAAATGGCATAAAAGAACAATCAGCAATATCGCAATATGAAACACTCGAAAGGTACAGGATATCAACAGGATGATACTGAATTACCATTATGATGCATCAATAAGAAAGGATGAGACAAATATATTGCTTGCTATGAAACCTCCAAGCTGTTGAAAATCCCTGTTTTTAATAATGCGCTGGACGGTTTCCATGACATCAGATCGTTAACTCTGAACCGATTTTTACCAACGTTAAGTATCTCAAGAAAGTAACGGAGTGCGTTCATCTACCAAGTTTCATCAAAATCTGTTCACCCGTTCTTGAGATATCCTCCAAATACACCACACACACATCGTAAGTGAAATATAACTTGCTCTGAATAGAGCACAGATACCGCAAACCTCCGGCAAGGCTGAACGATTCACTTGCGCCAGATCGTCCCTTCTCCCATAAGCTGCATTCCTATCTCTTCCAAAAATCTAATGGGTTGCTGCCAGTCACGAAGGCTACCTCGGGCAAACGTTTGTGCTAAATCCGGCTAACAAGCTGCCTAACAAACGGTCGGACAAACAAACACAACAAACAGAACCTAACACCTGATCTCCTTGGAGGAGGTAATGATAACTGTTTTCCTGTGCGGCCACAGAAATGTCACTCATTTGATATGAAATGAATGAAAATGAATCAATGCTACTTTATAAAAATTTTTAATCATAAAAATATGCCTAAGTATTATGTATCCACCCAGGTAGTCTGTATATTCCATCAACTATTGGAATGAGAAAATACACGGAGGAAAATATGGCAAAAACAAGTTATTATTCTCCTGTATCTAAAATTACGATGCACTTAAAAGCAAAGAGGAAAACATTAGGATAATCGTAAAATTTCAGACACTGATTATACTGTTTACTCTTCTCAGGGTGAAATGTATCATACCAGTTTCAGTCCATTACAGCTTTTAAAAAAGTGAGGGTATTTTCCGGTGCATTGGGAAAGCCTGAGAACCATTTTAACAGGCACTGGGGAAGGAGAAGCCCAGAATTCTTACGAATAAAGCATCGATACAGACATCAGCTACAGATTCAGACCTGATTCGTATCAACAGAAAAGACACTAAGGAAAAATAACAAACCGGACTTTTTCTCAACTCCTTTGAGAAAGTATTCAAAAATTTTCGTCCACAGGAAAAAAATACTGTTATACGAGCAGTAACGACTTTTTAAAGCTTCTCTTCTCTCTCTCTCTCTCTCTCTCTCTCTCTCTCTCTCTCTCTCTCTCTCTCTCTCTTCACTTTCCGCGTTCCAGTCATGTTAGAAAATATACAGCCGTCGCAAAAAGTAAAGTATTTTTGGGCATAGTCTTCTCGTCTACTATATCAAGAAACCTTCTTCTATACACCAATACATCTCAGTCCCAGATTGATTGATTGATTTATAGATTTTAGGCATATGCCAAGCATTGGGGCAACTAAGGCCATTCCGCGCTGAAACAAAAATTGACAGTGGAAAGGTCTGAGAGGTGTATAAAGTAACCTTAGTATAATCAGACCACTGAGCTGATTAACAAACTCTCTAGGGCTGGCCTGAAGGATTAGACTTATTTTACGCGGCTAAGAACCAACTGGTTACCTAAGCAACGGGACCTACAGCTTAATGTGGAATCCGAACCACATTATACCGAGAAATTAATTTCTATCACCAGCAATAAATTCCTCTTATTCTTCACTGGCCGGCCGGAGAATCGAACGCGGGTCTAGCAGAGTGCTATCCGAGTACGATATCGACTCGTCCAATGAGGAACTGTGGAAAACCTCGCAGTTGCACTATGAATCAATGATTTGTTAGGAGAGGGTGGACAGTAAGATGGAAGAAAGAATACGAACGGAGGTACAATAAAAAGCAATGAAAGCAGTTGCAGCTAGAGGCCGAAGGAACGCTGCAAAGAACCTTAAGTAAAAATGCCTACATTTTTCATTCCCAGAGAATAAGAAAACGAAGAAAACCAGAGAAAAACAAATGTTTGTGTTATGAAAGAAACACGTTCGCAGGAAAAGGGCGAGGCTTCACAATCGGCGCAAAAAGGAAACCTGGGATTTTGTAAACGCGATGCTGATGAAGCAACGTCTCTGTTATTTATAGGATGAAGCTGAAAAACAAGGTGGGTCTTTCATCACTAACGCAAAATGTAATTCTGATGAGATATTCTTGAGGGGGTAAAAATGTTCCGACGAATTGTTCGCTGTATCAGAGGGATTCTAGGTCAATTAAGGAGACAAAACACACTTGTATATATGTATGTATGTGTATACGTATTTATGTATGTATATATATATGCATGTATACATATCTGTATAATATATATATATATATATATATATATGTATTTATCTATATATATATTTATATATATATATATATTTATATATATATATATATATATTATGTATTTATATATTATATATATATATATATATATATATAGATATATAGAGAGAGAGAGAGAGAATATAAAGAAAGAAAGAAATAAATATATTATGAAAGAAAGAAAGAAAAAGAAAGAAAGAAAGAAAGAAAGAGAGATATAAAGAAAGAAAGAAAGAAAGAAAGAAAGAAAGAAAGAAAGATATAGAGAGAGAGAGAGAGAGGAGAGAGAGAGAGAGAGAGAGAGAGAGAGAGAGAGACGTTTTCAAAACCATTTACCAATCCAGAAAATGTCCACTTTAAGGTACCTCCAGTCATTTCCTAAAGGACACCAGAATATCTCTAAACCTTTAATGCCAAAAATAACAATTTGAAGTAAAATCAAACAATAGACATGCACCGGAAGACTGAAGACCTAATACATAAAAAATAACAGCGTCTGATATTCTCGTAGAGAGGCTCTGCCTGATAATCTATGCATAAGAAGATTTACGATACTGACTCTGTCCTTTCTCCTCTCTTGGAGTTTGATGGCAAAGAGGATGAAATATTTTCTCGCGGTAGATTAAGGCTTTTTAATCTTGGCGTAACTGCAAGCGTTTGTGTATATTCATGAGGGTGGTGCTATTTTACACACTGCCTACACTAATTTAAATACATGCTATATACATATGTGTAAACAATGTATATACATATATATATATATATATATATATAATGTAATATATATATATATATATATATATATATATATATATATATATATATATATATATATATATATATAATATATATATATATAATATATATATGTTTGTATATATATATATGCCTTTCACCCCATAGTACATAATGTACTACTGCTTACAGATTCCGGGAAATTTCAAAAAAAAAAAAATGTGTCATTTAGAGAACAAAAATATATTGCTGGTGAGTCTTCCCCAGATTCTTTAACTATACTTCATTTCCTATCTTCCCGTCCTTTACACCTAGTTATTAGTCCTTCATTTCATTTTACGAAAAGAAAATTCAATATTCTTCAAACTATAACTTCCATTAAGGTCGATCATTTCAATTTATTATAAGAAAATTAAAATTATTTTAAAGTTTCAATTACGGTCAATTAGTCATTTTATCATAAAAAAAATTATTTAATCCACAATTTCGTCCCTCCGTTCCTTCTCCTAAATGTCTCTAGTTTGGGAAATATATTTACTAAATAAATTTAAAACGAGATAAACTTTTGACCCGTGAAAGCAACAGCAAAACCCACAGGTAAGAAAATAAAAAGTTGCAACTCAGCGTTCTCATGGCCGAGGAAAAAATAAAACACGATAAACTTGGAGATCATTTGTCTCCGGAACTTGAGATGGAAATATCTCCCCCGGGGGGACGGAAAACAAAAGCCTCACTTATGAATTATGAAAACTTCTCGCTGCTTTTGGGTGAGAAGTGATATGGTAACGCGTACATTCTCGTCTTTCTCCTCCTCTCTGTCATTTTTTTTTATTTTTTATTTTTATTTACTTAAATCTTCGAGTTGAAGCAGCAGAGTACAGATGTTTTAGTCTCATATCAGGATATTTGCAATGGCAGGAAGGTACATAGGATGATTAACATGTTGATTTTAAACTACTGAGAGAGAGAGAGAGAGAGAGAGAGAGAGAGAGAGAGAGAGAGGTTTAGCTACTCAGAGAGAGAGAGAGAGAGAGAGGGAGAGAGATGTAAGATGGTACAAACTATCTGGTTTTAAACTGACTACTGAGAGGATGATAGAGTGTTTTTAGAGAGAGAGAGAGAGAGAGAGAGAGAGAGAGAGAGAGAGATGATAGAGACTGGTTTTAAACTAAACAACGAGAGAGAAGACTCAACTTATCCCAGCCTAAGAGTTCCTCGTCACGAATTTGTTGGGTGCGATCCCTTTTTGGAAGCAGACACTCAGAATTAGGCAAATGAATTCAATGAACAATTCTTCTCTCACTTTCCTCTTCGACCTTTGCAGTTAACAAAGATATAAGGACGCATCAGTGTTCTCCTACATACCCACCCATCATACATGTACACCCACTCCAAATACACACACACACATGTGTGTGTATATAAGCATGTATATACTATATGTATATATTTATTTATGTATATATATTATATATATTTATACAGAACATATTTATATATCAATATGCTGTGCGTGCGTGTGTGTGTATGTGAGAGAGAGAGAGAGAGAGAGAGAGAGAGAGAGAGAGAGAGAGAGAGAGAGAGAGAGAGAGAGAGACAGCGCCCATAAAATTCACCTGACTAGCCATGGTCACAGGGCCGGCTCCAGAGTAAGCCGGGATTCTCGATGCCAATTCCTTTAAAATTCAACTGGGCCTCTGTTGACCTAAGCAGCGAAATAATGACTGTGCCTGATTGCAACGAGGGTCAAGGGCAAAGGTCAGATGACTTCACTCCAAAGGAAAGCCGAGTAATCGTTTTGTTAGACATCCTCTCTAAAGGTGAAGGACGAAATACACATACATACATATAAACATACATAACATATATATACACGTATACAGATATATATATATATATCAAATATATATGTATATATATATATATATATATATATATATATATATATATATATAATTACTTGTTACCTCGTTCTGATACCCAAAATTCTTAGATCGAGTCTCATCCGGCACCATATAATATCTTTCGTGTCTTTCTTCGTTTGGATCTAGGCTTAATGGTGACAAGAGTTTCCAAACTGTGAAGAAATCGAGAAGTTAAGAGGGAACTGTGGTTAATAAATACTACATATAAATATATCTAATATATATGTGTATATGCATACACACAATGCATATATATGTATATATATATACATACTGTATATATACATGTGTGCATATATATACACATATATATTAGATATATATATATGTATATATATATATATGCAAACACATGCATATATATGTATATATAATAACACACACACACGCGCGCGCGCATATTATATGTGTTGAAACCAATTTAAACAAGTGATAAATGCGTCGAAGTTTCTTCAGCTCAATCGAATTTACCGTACAGCGTATAATCAAGGCCACCGAAAGTAGATCTATCTCTCGGTGGTCTCGGTATAATGCTCTATGATCCGCGGCCCAAGAAACTTTCAGCCACGGCCAAGTGGTGGCCTATCCTATATCGTTGCCAGAAGCACGATTATTGCTAAATTTAACCTTAAATAAAATTAAAACTACTGAGGCCAGAGGGCTGCAATTTGTTACGTTTGATGATTGGGGGGTGGATGATCAACATACCAATTTGCAGCCCTCTAGCCTCAGTAGTTTTTAAGATCTGAGGGCGGACAGAAAAAGTGCGGACAGAAAACGTGCGGACAGAAAAAACTGCGGACGGACAGACAAAGCCGGCACAATAGTTTTCTTTTCAGAAAACTAAAACGACAATAGTATGAACTGAATTCACGCTTCATATAAATTCCCTCGGGAAAAGGTGTGGGAGGCAGTCCAGTGGTAATGGAATAATAGCGCATTTCGTTCCAGGCGAAGGAAGACAATGCGACTGATTTCCAGGAAATTCCAGACGCCATCAGCGAAGTAAATCACTCGATTCAAAAGGACGCTTTGCCGTCATTATCGACGATCAACGAGCATACGGAAACGTACAATGCGCTTGTTACAAGTGCCTGTTCATGCGATTGTCATGGAAATCTGTCATTGAGTATAAATGCGCATGAGAAATGCAAATAACAATATCAGTATACAATGAGATATTCATGCACCATACCGCATTCAGACCTCCTAAAGGATGGAAAATCCCATTACGATTATGAGTTGTTTTCAAGTACCCGGATGAGGAGAGGAATGGAAATTTCCATAATTACAATTCGCAACATTATATCTTCCTTGATGCTTATTCTGATTAAATTCTGCAGAAAACTCATGAAGTGTCAGCCCCCTGAAGTGTGGGCTGATGTTCCCAGAATCTCTCTCTCTCTCTCTCTCTCTCTCTCTCTCTCTCTCTCTCTCTCTCTCTCTCAATTCCCAGAGGCTTCCTGCGTGGGTGTTTTACTTGAACCAAATTAGACGCTTGAACGGATCCAGACAGCAGTATTTCAAACCGAAATAGTAACAGTTATCCCCCAATTGGATATCTCGTTTAATATAATTCATACGAAGAGGATAATGCTCCATAATGCTCCAGGGTGGAGTTGACACTTTTCCTCGAAAATATTTCCTGATGATGTTTTTCTCGCCGCCTGTCATAACGACACTGTTGACAGTTTGTTAAGAGATGTGCAGATCTAGAAAAGAAGTAAGCGATGGTTACACGATTCCAAAAATTACTGGACAATACAACAGCCAGTATGCTGTGTAAATGATACAAGGACATTATATGGAATTATTGAATGTATTGATATATGTTACTTGAAGGTGCATTATAGTAAGCTGCATGCATGCACAGTGCACTATACAAATTTCTGACTCACATCAGGATCGAACCCAGGTATTTCAAGTGAAAGACCAGACCTGGGTTCGGTCCTGATGTGAGTCAGAAACTGATTTCTGTTCCACACGTGGAATGTGTGATGATTATCTAATTTAATTTATATATATATATATATTATTATATATATATATATATATATATATATATATATATATATATATATATATATACACGCACACACAAACAAAGCATTTTCCACTCAAGACGTCACCCGCGCAATTCTCGAAATTACAGTTCAACGTCCAGCACAAAAGTTAACAGCGTTTAGCTCGAATCTCTCGTGTTTTGGGTCATGCAAGGGGTACTACTAACTGACCTGGAACAAACTGGACAACGCTGTGTTAAACGCCAGGTACTCTAATTAGGATCCTAGCTCGTGGAAAAAGTTGTAGTTTCGTGAGACAGTATTTTTTTTAGTTGGAGCCAGAAATAATATATTTTTTCGACGATTCTTTCATTAAGGGGCAACTCCCATTACCGGAGAATTCTTAGCAATATTCAGAAACATTATTTGTCTCTATTTCCTATCGTTAGAGTGTATTCGAGCATTTTTTTGGGGGCAAGGTATAAGGTCAGATTAATCAAAAAGTATATGGTCCTACTAGTCTAAAAGTATAAGGTCAGATTAATCAAAAAGTATACGGTCATATTAACCTAAAAGAATAAGGCCAGATTAATCTAAAAGTATACGGTCATATTTATCTAAAAGTATAAGGTCAGATTAAACAAAAAGTATACGGTCATATTAATCTAAAAGCATAAGGTCAGCTTAATCTAAAACTATACGGTCACATTAATCAAAAAGTATATATATATCTGTATATATTGTATCTATCTATATATATTGTATATAAATATAGTAATATATATATATATATATATATATATATATATATATATATATATATATATATATATACATACATGTGCCTCTTGTGAAAAACAATTTAGCATACGTATTACGCAACATCCTAAACCCTATTTCAAGAAATACTATTTCTCACTGTATACGTTAATCATTTCCCTTATTAGTGTCCTATTTCGAAACTGAAATTGAAACGATGAATATCTAACATACTTCCCCCCAAATTTTTTTTCCAGAACTTCGCAAATTCTGGAATGTGTCCATCATCGCCCGGAACTTTACTCGATTACGCATAATTTTTGCCAAAAATTTATAAGAAGATTGCACACGGATCCATGAGCCAATGAATCATCTGCCGTACCGGAAAGCTTCTCCAGAATTTACATACTCACATACATATGTATATATATATATATATATATGTATATATATATATATATATATATATATATATATATATATATATATATATATATATATATATATATATATATATATATGTGTGTGTGTGTGTGTGTGTTTATATAAATACAATTTATATACAGTATATATATATATATTATATAATATATACATATACATATATATGTATATATATACATATATACTAAGTGAGTATACTGTGCATGTATACAACATATTATAATGCAACTTACAGTAACGAATATCAATATATTCAATAATGTGTAATATCAATACATTCAATAATGCATTAATTCCCCTAATATCTAAATTACTGTAAAACATTAAAGTGCACTGCTTCTCGTGCAACTTTTCGTACTGTATTTTGACAGCTGTCTGTCATACAACTTTTCGTACTGTATTTTGACAGCTGTCTCTCATAAAACTTTTCGTACTGTGTATTTTAACAGCTGTCTCTCACAAGCGATCATTTTTTATTGTGCTAAAACAATTCTCGACCGCTAATTCTCATTTCATGTCCGTAATTTATATTCCCTCACTTATGAGAGAGAGAGAGAGAGAGAGAGAGAGAGAGAGAGAGAGAGAGAGAGAGAGAGAGAGAGAGAGACTGGCTGAAGTCAGGGAAATAATTTATATAGACCGCATGAGATTCTATCCTTCTTGCGCGTGTGTGTGTGTGTTGTGTTGGGCCTCATTTGAAATGCTAAATTTTTATTCAAGTTCCCCGAAACGGCTTTGTCCCGGATCGTTTGGGAATTCAGCCCGGCAGGTGCTTTGTTTAATAAATAGAAACAAAATTAGAGCGAATGGAATCCAGTTTACAGTCCGCAATAATTTCTTTCTACTCTTAATGGCGTATAACCAAATAATAATGTATTCCCTTTATGATGTAATGTCCCGATCAAATTTCATATTCGAATCATAAGCTTTTGATATTATTAGTAATCGTAATATCTTCCTTGGAAGTATCTATCTATCTATCTACCTATCTATAAAGAGCCTCAATGACAGTCCGCAGCTCGTATATTTCCTGTGCTTTATCTTTTACAAATCTCCACCTATCTTCAGCCACCTTTCTTAAAGTTCTCATCCAAGTATAGGATGGGGTCTCCCAAATCTTCTGGCGTCCACAGGAACCCAGCTGACACCATCACGTAGTACTGAACAGAACAGAACATAGAATTTAGGCCAAAGGACAAGCGTTGGGGGCAAAAGGTCATTCAGCGCTGAAAAGGAAACAGAGTAAGAAGGTTACAAAGGTGGAAAACCTCGTAGTTGCGATATAAATCAATGTTAGAAAGAATGGAAAGCAAGATGGAAGAAAGAATGAATACGGTAAAGAATGGAGGTTGCACAGTAAAAAGGAATGCACCGCAGAGATGCTGCGACGTCTGGATTTTACTGGTGTTTGCCCAGGCAATTTTTACTCGGCTCAGCGTCATGCAGAACTGGCATTAACACATTTTACGAGTAATACAGTATTTCAAATCAACATATCAGTGCAAATATTTCGAGGTGGTAACATGAGAAACACTGCACAGTCGAACACAAAAATCAAGTGTTTTTACTCGGTGTTGAAAAACAAGAAACACTAAGGTCCGCAACACAAAAATAAAGTGTTGAAAACCAAGAAGCACTAAAAACCACTACTTACCTTTAAATCTAGTGTTGAAAACAAAAAAGAGAAACAAAAGCCTACAGTCGCTCAATGTTGCATAAAAAGTAAACTGAAATAAACAAGAAACACTAAAAACCTTTAACGAAATCAAGAAATACACTAAATCAGTCATGATCAAGTGCTGAAAACAATGCACTAATAAT
The DNA here is from genome assembly GCF_040412425.1 of Macrobrachium rosenbergii. Lineage (NCBI taxonomy): Eukaryota > Metazoa > Arthropoda > Malacostraca > Decapoda > Palaemonidae > Macrobrachium > Macrobrachium rosenbergii. Next base: position 5,324,836 of record NC_089793.1, on the reverse strand, counting down.
GAAATTATTTGAAGGGTCACTAAAGCCTACAGTCGCAACACAGTCAAGTTGAAAAACAAGAAACACTAAAAGCCTACAGTCGCAACACAAGAAATCAAGTGTTGAAAAACAAGAAACACTAAAAACCTACAGTCGCAACACAAGAAATCAAGTGTTGAAAAACAAGAAACACTAAAAGCCTACAGTCGCAACACAAGAAATCAAGTGTTGAAAACAAAGAAGAGAGCACTAAAAATACAGGAGTCGCAACACAAGAAAAACCGAAAGCATAAAGCCTACAGAAAACAAGAAACACTAAACAGTCGCAACACAGAAATCCAAGTGTTGAAAAACAAGAAACAGTCACAACACAAAATCAAGTGTTGAAAAAAGAAACACTAAAGCCTACAGTCTAGCACAAGAAATCCAAGTGTTGAAAAACAAAAAGAAAACACAAGAGAAATCAAAAAAACAAGAAACACTAAAACCCCAGTCAAGTGGTAGAAAAAGAAACACTAAAGCCTGCAACACAAGAAATCAAGTGTTGAAAAACAAGAAACACTAAAAACCTACAGTCGCGAACACAAGAAATCAAGTGTTGAAAAACAATGAACACTAAAAACCTACAGTCGTAACACAAGAAATAAAGTGCACAATCAATACCGTAACACAAGAAACACAATTCTGCAGTTCCGAAACTGCAAACTGGTTGCCTCTCGCAGTCACGTTTAAACCCCAGAGAGTGTTACGCTTCGGCCTGTACGAAATTAAACGTACCCGCGTGGAAAATAAGCGGACCGTGTGCGGCTGAATGTTATTTAATCTCATTAATAATTGCGCTAAAATATCCGGCATTAGCCGGGTAACTGACCAACGGAAATAGGCTATACATTTTATCTGTGGGTGAGCGTGTGTGTGTGCGTGCGTGTGTGTGTGGGTTTATCCATCCCTGATAATTTGATTGCTTATTTTTTCTTTCGCCGCTATCATTCCGACTTTTCAGAATTATTTTTAGTTCCCTGTTTTGATATTTTCATGGATCTATTCATGATATTTTGTAAATGTATTTGCGAGCTTTTCGGTTATAATTAGTAATCATCTTTTTCACCGGCGCTATCCAGTAATTACTGTGTCGACGACTGTAATGTACATATAGTGTATACATGTAAGCTTATGCGCCACAAGAAAGCAACGCTTTGCACTGAGGTAGGTGGCTACACAGTGCTGAGATTTTATTAATCATGTCTAAAGTAAGAGATTATATTTCATATGTATATAAACACATATATATACATACATATATTCAAATATACGAGTGTGTGTATATGTATATATATATATATATATATATATATATATATATATATATATATATATATATATATATATATATATATATATATATATATATATATATATTTACACCATTTACGCATACAATTATCTCTAGACAATTAATTACTGCAGAACTAATTCCTATTCATATTAAGACATATAAACACGTGCACACATTATACAGTGTATATGTATGTATATATATTACATACATATATATATATATATATATATATATATATATATATATATATATATATATATATATATATATACATATAAATATGCTTTTTCTTCATATTTTCTTCACTGTAATTTCAATAACGACAACGTTCTGTGTTGTCCCACAGTATTATTGTTAAATAAGGAAATATTATATATATATATATATATATATATATATATTATATATATATATGTGTATATATATAATATATATATGCAATAGTGATATATAATATACATAAACAAATGCATAGACATACAGATAAAGACAGATTTATAGATATACAGAAAGATATACCAGCACATCAAAACCTGAAAAATTGGAAGTAAAGGCATTTAGCCAATACATCCCACCTTCAATAACGCATGAAACCCGATAGTTCCGCCTGCCTGAAATGTAAAACCGACCAGGCTTATGACCTCGTTTTAAAATGAGGAATGAGCTACTACTTGACTTCCATAAATCTCTTTATT
>NC_089793.1:5267823-5317823 GCF_040412425.1 Macrobrachium rosenbergii | reverse complement strand
AGACAAGTGGCAATATAGAGTTAGAAATTATACCATTAGCGAAATTACGGAAGATCCATATGTAGATGAGATAACGATGAAAGGAAGATGGAGATGGCTTGAGCATTTCCTTCGCACAACCCCTGGGAGAATAATACGTCATAGTGCCAGCTGGGCTCCTGAGGTCACCAGAGGAGCTGGAGGACCCAGACTTACTTGAATGAGAATTACGAGCCGAGAGACTGGTGATGAATGGAACGGAATATAAACTTTTGGCCTATGGCCCAGCACTGGGGCCTATGAGGTCCTTCAGCGCTGAAACGGAAATTGAGAGTAAAGGAGGTTTGAAAGGTGTACACAGGAGGAAAACCTCACAGTTGCACTAGGGAACAATTGTTAGGAGAGGGTTGGGGAAAGTCAGATGGAAGAAAGATAATATGAACTGAGGTGCAGTACAAGGAATGAAAGGGGTTGCAGCTAGGGGCCGAAGCAACGCTGCGAAGAACCTTAAGTAATGCCTGCAGTGCATCGCGTGAGGTGCACTGACGGCACTGGGGTGGTGAATGGAGATTTGTGGAAGGCGATGATTATGACAGACATGGCTCAGAAGACCACTCATGATACCATCAGGTCTTCCATGAACACATTTCCCATTTATCAACATCCCCGCCTTTCTTTTAATGTTTTCACCTTCTGGTGTTGCATGGTTTGATAGAACATACCAGATGCAAAATATTACATCATTGCCACTCAAATCTAAACTTTGAGGTCAGGAGAAGCAGACTGAAACAATAGTATTTACAAGTGATGTGTCGTAACATTAAGAAAAAATTAGTTCAATTGAGAACCTGCAATAAATCCAGCTCAAATGCAGGTAATTTACCAGGTCATTGCAGTGAAATGTTATCTTCCAAAAGAGAGAGAGAGAGAGAGAGAGAGAGAGAGAGAGAGAGAGAGAGAGAGAGAGAGAAGAGAATACTTGCGGATTGTAAAGTAATAAAAATTAAAGTGAAACATTTATATATATAAATATATATATATATATATATATATATTATATTATATATGTATATATATATATATATATATATATATATATATATATATATATATATATATATATATATATATATCCATCCATCCAAAACAAACAAACAAAATAAAGCAAGCGTGAGAGGGAGAAAAAGAGAAAGACCAACAAATGTCAGGCAACTTAAAAAGACGAAAGCCGCATTCGCTTCTCATTCAGAGACATGATGCATCTCTGCCATGCGAGATGAATGACGGCACATAACCACAAATCACCCCGGAAATTTCCAAAAAAAAAAAAAAAAAAAAATTCGCAAAAAAAAAAAATAAAATAAAAAAACAATTTGCAGATGAAAAATACAATGAAAAATATCGGGCAATGTTTCCATCATTTTCAATTCAACGCTTCTTGACGAGAAATTCAACCCTTTCGGGCCAGATTTTTTTTTTTTTGTGATTTACCGTCGACAGAAATGGCATTGAATATTCATGATCGATAATTGTTGCTTTCAAATCACTTTTCGGATATCTTTTGCACCTGAAAATTTTATTTTTGGTAAATAATGTAATGCGATTAATCACATTAGCGATCATTAGGACCTTGCATAAGGAATATTCATGCAAATGTTTTATTTCCATTTTGGGGTGAACAGACATTGATGTTTATCAATAAATCTAGCAGTCACACTTGACAGCTACACACGTCAGGCTTCCCATTCTCCACGGACAGTAAGTGGAAGGTCAGACACCAAGAGCCAATTGCAGTAATGTGGAATTCTCTTTCTTCCTCTGTGTTTTCCGAGTAAGTTGACCTACCTCTGTTAAAGTGCTCGTCTCTGTCTCTTGATTATTTGTTAAACATGATGAAAACATTAATGCTTTTGTAGTTTCTGTATTCTGGTGTAACAATCAATTTTGTTATCACTTTATGGGAGCATCGAAGATGTTGCGTATAAATCACTTTTACACTAAAATGTTTTATTCTTATAATGGAAAATAAAAAATGACATAATTGTTGCCATTACTTGCACAGACACACTCAAACACACACAATACATATATATATATAATATATATATATATATATATATATATATATATATATGTATAAAGAGAGATATATATATATATATTCAATGTGCATATACAGATATTTTCATCTTTTCAAATGTGAAAGGGCAAACAGACAAGGCATGTTACAACAGGACAGGACAAAAAACAAGCAGTCAAAACAAACTTCATCCGCAATGGAGAGAGGAGACATCAACAGTGCCGGCTCGAAAATCGGTCGAGTGACGCCGAATAAAATTACCAATTTTGCTAAGCGATGCAATTTCTCCTCCCGTATTACCTGCCACGACCACATTCCCCGCACAAAAGAACAAAAGGAAAGAAAATTACAGAAAATGCTGTTAGGGAAAACTAAGCTAGACCAGGAAAAGAGGCACCGTTTGTCCCCTTGCTTGCTATCTGTCGCATCTCCGTGAAGAGGCAAAACTATAAACCAAAGTAGGGCGAGATTGTCAGCTTCAGAATGGAATGGGATATAAAATTTAGGCCAAATGCCTAGTACTGGGACCTATGAGGTCATTCAGCGCTCAAAGGGAAATTGAAAGTAGAAAAGTTTGAAAGGTGTAACACGAGGGAAACCTCGCAGTTGCACTATAAAACAACTGTTAGAAAAGAGTGGATAGCAAGATAGAAGAAAGAGAATATGAATGGAGGTACACCAAAAGCAATGAAAGGGGTTGCAGCTAAGGGCCAAAGGGACGCTGCAAAAAACCTCAAGTAATGCCTACAGTGCACTGCGTGAGGTGCACTGACGGCACTACCTCCCCCTACGGGAGTCAGCTTCAGAGGAAAGGCGGAAGTTGACGAAATCTTATTTCATGGCTGGAGACATTCCGATCAATTTTCATGTCTCGATAAAGACAATAGCTGGTGAATTTCTTTTCGAAAACAGTGTACTGAGTCTTACTAGAAAGTGAGTCTTACGTTCAGGAGGTCTTATTTACAACAAAGAGATTGCATGACCTCTCATTGATGGGAGAGTCTATTGGATCAATTTTTAAGTCTCAATAAGGACGATACCTAGTTAAATTCTTTTAGAACAATGTATTCCGTCTTATAGAAAGTGGGCTTTGCGTTCAGGAAGTCTTATTTTACAAAAAAAAAGGAGATTTCATGACCTATATAACAAGCAACACGTTTTGAAGCTTTTCCAATTTTGTAGTTGACAATGAGGACGTAACTTTCTTTATCTTTTTTATATAACTTCCTTTTGGAATGCTCGTCTGCCACAACCTTACAGTCAATAACTTAATTCTTACTTCAGCTATGCGCTTCCGTTTACAACAAAATATAAAAACTTCCTCTTTTAGACAGTTACTGCTCAGAGATCCTTGGGAGTGTACCACCTGCTCTTTCACGGCTGTCTACCAAATGTCATATTTCAGTTCCCTGAAGGAATTAATATGAATTCAGTGAACTTGAAAACCGAATCTCTTTATGTAATTCTATGCTCCTTAATTTCTATTCACAGGGCCTTAAGATCTTTCTCTCTCTCTCTCTTCTCTCTCTCTCTCTCTCTCTCTCTCTCTCTCTCTGTGTGAAGTAGGTTGTGTCATCAGTTGTGAAGCAAACTTACTGTCCCTCTTTTTACAAGACCAAAGGCGAGACCAATTTTTAGTTTTCTGAAAGAAAACTATTGTGCTGGCTTTGTCTGTCCGTCCACTTTTTCTGTTCGCCTTCAGATCTTAAAACTACTGAGGCTAGAGGGACTTGCAAAATTGGTATATTGATCATCCACCCTCATGTCATCAAACATACCAAATTGCAGCCCTCTGCCTCAATAGTTTTTATGTTATCTAAGGTTAATGTCAGCCATAATCGTGCTTTTGGCAACGAAACGACACAGGCCACCACGGCCGGCTGAGAGTTTCATGGGCTGCGGCTCATACAGCATTATACCGAGACCACCTATGATCCATTTTCGGTGGCACTGATTATGTGCTGTACAGAAAACTCAATTGCGCCGAAGAAACTTGGGCGCATTTTTACTTTGTTTATTTTAAGACTGGAATCCATCTTGCGAAAGTATACAGGAAAGTTGAAATATCTGCACAACAGAAATCTCCGCCAAGACACCCACTCACATCAGACTCCTAGAGCCTGTTGCAAGTCATTAAGCCCAAATAGTTACAGGAGCTTAAGTACAATGGCGTCTGGTTTATATAACGGTGTTCACTCAAGCAATCCTTTACGAGACCCAACATCCTGCAATACTGTCATTAATAATATTATGAAAAATACTCCAGTACGGATATCACCGCACAAAACTGATAATACTCATCCGGCCAAAAGGAAGCCTCGTTCAAAGACTGATGTTAATTGGGAAAGAATCAGGAGAGCAACACTGTTTATTGTGACAAAATTCAAACATTCAAATCAATTATCACTAGAGTGAAATCTATGGTAGCAATGTTTATTTGGCAGTACTTTTTAACCTTAAAGTTACTTATTATACTGCAACTGAGGCACATCCTTTTCTCTGTTTGACAAAAAAAATTAGTAAATAAAAAACACAATTAATACATAGAAAAATAAACCAACCAATCAATGGGGGGTCATTTCACAAATGACCATGAATCAGAACTTACCACTCAAAGAAATAAAACTCCTGAGGAAGCTAAAAAAACTAGTCTCCATGGAAGACATAACCAAATGCCACAGCAAGAAGCACGGTCGCAGGAACCCATCCTGTCACAGGGACATATCCCAAAGGATATAATGATATCCTCGTCCATCCCTAGACCCACGCAAGGGCACGGCAGTGACCCATTCATCGCCAATTCACAGATGTCCCCCCAAAATGGAGGGACGATTGTCACAATAACTTACGAAAGATGATGATAGAGCAGCAGAAGATTTATCTCGGGGACCCAGACGAAACTTAGGCCAAAATAAAAAGCGGAAATAAATTGGGCAATAAATCACTTTCCGTCTGAATGATGACCCCGATAGGTTATTCACGGCTAAAATTTTTTAAGCCGTGGAATCCGTTTGTTACTCTGATATGAATGTGACGCCGGAATAAGCTAATATTCGCATTTTTGTATTAAGACGCATGCGCATAGACACACACACACACACACACACACACATATATATATATATATATATATATATATATATATAACATACATATGGATATATGTATATATAGATTATATATATGTACGTATTATATATATGATATTTATGTATGTATTGCTATATATCTATATATATATATATATATATATATATATATATATATATATATATATATATATATATATATATATATATATTATATACTGTATACCTACATATATACAGTATATATATATATATATATATAAATATATATATATATATATATATAAAATCACTGCATTCTCTTTCGGCGTTACAGTATCTTGCCTAATTCGAAGTTTCCCCATATATATGAAGTCGGGAACTGTGTGAAACTTCTGATCATTGCAAATGGTGATTGCTGTTTATGTACCAAGCATAAATGGCGATTTTAGAATGACTAGAAAAATATGAGAAAAAAGGCCATAACATCTGTTTCGCGGAAAACCTCATTCCTATGACAAACAAGTACAAAATGCGACGAAGTTTCTTCGGCGCAATCGAGTTTTCTGTACAGTGTATAATCAAGGCCACCGAAAATAGATCTATCTTTCGATCGTCTCGGTATAATGCTGTATGAGCCGCCGCCCATGAAATTTTAACCACGACCCTGTGGTGGCCTAGCCCATATCGCTACCAGAAGGACGATTAGGGATAACTTTAACCTTAAATGAAATGAAAACTGCTGAGGTTAGACGGCTGCAATTTGGTATGTTCGATGATTGGAGTGTAGATGATCAACATACCAATTTGCAGCCCTCTAGCCTCAGCAGTTTTTAAGATCTGAGCGCTGGCAGAAAAAGTGAGGAAAGAAAAAGTGCGGACGGACAGACAAAGCCGTCACAGTAGTTTTCTTTAAAAGAAAACTAAAAAGATCGTTTCTGTACGTTGAATGCCAACGAATGCGAAAATAGAACACAGAAAGCACGAACAAGATCGGTCGTGTCTCTTAAACAATTTATATTATGGCTTAGGGCAGAAGCTGGAGATGTCAGCAGAGACTGAGTCGGTAAACTGCGATTTCTAACCAACCATGCATTTCAGAACCAGATGAAGAAAATAATAAAGGAATACATTCCTCGCACCGTTGGACTGGGGAACAGATTCCCTCGGGAAGTCGTGCAATTGGAATTTCAGAAGTTCAAGCAAAGATGCAACGCATTACTACCTTAAAAGATTTTTCCTTGTGCTTGAATAATTTACTTATATTTGTATCTATTTATTTGTTTATTTGTTAACTTATTTTCTCTTTTCTAATAACCGATCTCTTCTTTCTGTGCTTTCTGGTACCTTCTGTTACTTCTTTTAAATGGACACCGTATTCTTTGGAAGCTTGAAAAAGTTAAGTATATCTTAGTTTAACCAGACCACTGAGCTGATTAACAGCTCTCCTAGGGCTGGCCCGAAGGATTAGACTTATTTTACGTGGCTAAGAACCAATTGGTTACCTAGCAACGGGACCTACAGCTTATTGTGGAATCCGAACCACATGATGACGAGAAACGAATTTCTGTCACCAGAAATAAATTCCTCTAATTCTTCATTGGCCAGCCGGAGACTCGAACGCTGGGCCAACAGCGTGCTAGCCGAGAGCTCTGCCACCCCTCAATGAAGAGCTTGAATTTCAAGTCAGTGAATTTCAAGTCAGATTCAAGACCCACGTCACTCTTGGCTTAGGGCAAGTACTCAAAAGGAGTTATTCCCTCTTATCTCAATAAGAGCTATCAGAGGCCTTAACAAAATGACATTCTTGATAACAAGTAATAGTACCAGGCTCCAGCAAAATGGAAAGAGAAGTGATTAACAAGATACATAAATTTGTGTTCAGTGGAAAGTTATTAGCCATCAACCCCAGCTGCGTTGGTAACATTACCACATCTCTGATAAAAGCATCTACAGTATCGCAGACCCTAGGGTGCCATCTTCAAATTATGTACAAAGACGTTGGACATATATCCCAAGGTTGGACAGCTTTTACTTTTGGTATAAATCACACACAGGTGCCAAAGTTCGGCTACATTGTGGTAAGCCTGAATTGCCATCTATCCACAGACATAATCTACTGAACACCACAGCAATCAATAATAATAACATAGCAACACGGTCATTTGAAAGATTACCTCACAACAATGTCAGTGAAGACGATAATAAATCATAGGCAAATATGACTGGCCACATAATTCTCTTTCATAGTAGCTCACATACGTCGATTATCATATGAGAGAGAGAGAGAGAGAGAGAGAGAGAGAGAGAGAGAGAGAGAGAGAGAGAGAGAGGACAGGCAGTTCAATTCACTTGTCCCTTCGGTCACTCTGAAGTCGTGCATTGAATATAATTCTCTCAGGGGATAATGAACTCTCCCCCTATCATTTCCATTAAGGACATAGCAAAGTATATTAATATTTTTATAATTTTACTTTTCTGTGAAAGGAAACTATTGTTTCGGCTTTGTCTGTCCGTCAGGACTTTTTCTGTCCGCAGTTTTTTTCGTCCGCACTTTTTCTGTCCGGCCTCAGATCTTAAAAACTGCTGAGGCTAGAGGGCTGCAAACTGGTATGTTGATCATCCACCCTCCGATCATCAAACAACAAACTGCAGCCCTCTAGCCTCAGTAGTTTTTATTTTATTTAAAGTTAAAGTTATCCATAATCGTGCATCTGACAACGATATAGGCCAGGCCACCACCGGGCCAGGGTTAAAGTTTCATGGGTCGCGGCTCACATAGCATCATACAGAGACCACCGAAAGATAGATCTATTTTCGGTGGCCTTGATTATACGCTGTAGCGGCTGTACAGAAAACTCGATTGCGCGGAAGAAACTTCGGCGCATTTTTTACTTGTATATTATATAAATTTATATATTTATTCGTCCTCCTCGAGATTACAACATCCCCAAAGTCGCTAACATCAGAAGTCAGTGAAGCGAATCGTAAAACAGAAAATATACGGTTTCTCAAATTTCTGAGACAATACAATTTTACTGAACACCATCTCTCTCTCTCTCTCTCTCTCTCTCTCTCTCTCTCTCTCCTGACCAGCACCTGGAACTCCTTTTCCTGGAATATTCTTTATGACAAAACTAAGAAGATTACAGCTCCCCTCAACTTGGTTTCCGTTTCTCGGAAAAAAACTTGGGAAACTTTTATAAATATATAAGGAAAGCAAGAGAAACAGATTATTAACAGGAAAAATAATAAGTGAAGCTGTGGAAATATATTCTGAACTCGATAGCATTCAGCGTGCTCATTATACCATCGGATCATTTATCTTTTAAACTGTATTTCATATATTATATTTATATTTCAAATGAAATGAGAAATAATAATACCTTCAGCTGAGGAAAAATAGTTGTTAACTCGATAGCATTCGGCGTGCTCATTATATCACTGGTTCATCTATCTTTTAAAGTGCATTCTGTATATGATATCTATATCACATCCCTATAAAAAAAAATTTTATTAAAGAAAACCTTAACATAAACGAAACAATTTGACGAGACCGGAAAGGAAAAGCGGAACACTCTTCCACACCATTTTTCCCTAATAACCTGGCCATCTATGTCTTCTGAAGTCATATAAAGCGACAAGGCGAGGAATTAATGTCACTGCCGATTGCAATTACGAAAAGCATAACTCAGGCTGCAATATCTCATCGAGCGACTGATGCATTAACGGATAGGACGCTTTGATGAAAGGGATCGAGGGTTGCCTAAAGGGCTTTGCTGCTGCCGCCGGCCTTTCCTGTACGATCACGCAGTCCCCGATTTTCCCGTTTTCGAGCAATTTCTTTTTTGTTTAGTTTTCTCTTTACTTTCATCATCGGTCTCACGAATGCGGAAGCGTCGGAATGCAACGAAAGTTTCTTACGAATGCGGAAACATAGGAATACAACGAAGGTTTCAAGAGAAAAAGTATGTCTCGACGAAAGATGCTTATGTAAACGCTTGTTTAAAATCTGGAATAATATTAAGGCTTAAAATATTTAGTGAAAGAAGTGAGCTCTCTACTTACTAAGAGTACGACTTACGTAACAGAATCCGCGATATTAGCCTTTAAGCCCTAATGAAACTACGGCTATTGTTGTTGTTTCATGAACTACGAAGCTTTCATGAAACTGCAGCTTTGTTTGTTTCAAACTGCTGCTACTGCTGCTGTTTCATGAAACTGCAGTTGTTGTTGTTGTTTCATGAAACCGCTTGTGTCCATGAAACTGCGGATATTGCTGTTGCTTCATGAAACTGTGGCTACTACTATTGTTTCATGAAACTGTGGCTGTTGCTTCATGAAACTGCGGCTACTGCTGTTGTTTCATGAAACTGCTGCTACTGCTGTTGCTTCATGATGAAACTGCTGTTGTTTCAAACCGCTGAACTTGCTCTCCTGCTGTTGTTTCATGAAACCACGGCTACTGATGCTGTTTCGCTAAGAAGACAGAAACTGTACCGGCTGTTGCTGTTGCTTCATGAAACTGCAGCTATGCCTATTGCTGTTGTTTCATGAAACTACGGCTACTGATGCTGTTTCGTGAAACTACAGCTATTGCTGTTGTTTCATGAAACTACAGCTATTGCTGTTGTTTCATGAAATTGCGGCTGTTGCTTCATGAAACTGCGACTATGCCTATTGCTGTTGTTTCATGAAACTACGGCTACTGATGCTGTTTCGTGAAACTGGTGGTTACCGTTGCTTCATGGAACTGATGCTGTTGTCATGAAACTAAGGCTACTGATGCTGTTTCGTGAAACTGCGAAACTACAGCTATTGCTGCTGTTTCATGGAACTGTTGCTTCATGAAACTACTGCTGTGTTGTTTCATGAAATCATACGTGCAATTTCGTGAAACTGCTTACCGCGTTTCATGGAACTGCTGCTACTGCTGTTGTTTCATGAAACTACGTCAATTGCTGCTGCTTCATGAAACTGATGTTGTTCGCGAAAACGCTGTTGTACCTGATGTTGTTCAAGAGAAAATAAAAAAAAATAGTAAAAAGGGAAGTCAGGAAGCCAGTTGGCAAATAAGAGAAAACTTAATTTCTTTTAATTTTACGAGCATGCCGATGGGAAGGCAGCCTAATACTTTCATCTTGTCCAGCACTTATATAAACAATGACAAGGACAAGAAGCAAGGTTGGGCCTTCACCCTAAAGGGAAGCGACGGGCGAGCACCCACAGTCCCCCTTCCTCCCGCAAAAAAAGTCATTTCAGGGGACTTTTAACCTGAATTAATGGTCGACTGGAAGCAGTACTCAAGTCAATTAACGTGGGGCCATTTTATTGAGTAAATCCCATTGCTCCAGAAGGAGCGACTTTTAGAGCTCCCTTTACGGTTTGCGTTCGACATTTCCCCGGGATAAAAATGGCCTTCTCCTTCCCACTTTTATTCCCCATGACGGCACAACATCGCTCGTTACACCAAGCAAAGGTTTTGCAGCTGAGGAGGCGAAATTTAATTTCTAAGAAAACTCCATTTTCCGGCCCTCCCTCGTTCCGTCTGTCCGTCTACTGGTGGCTCTATCTCAAAGTATCATCTAAAACATCTAATTTCTCTGAAGGCCTTATTTTCTGTGCTGTTTCCCCCGCCCCAAGCCCCGGATCTCTGTAGAGCAACGTACTGTATATTTATACTTATCTATTTTTCGTAATGTTGACTCCATATCTAAGCCAGACACTAATTTGAGATAATATTCTTCTTGAAATAACACTCCTTCATTTCATCTACAGTAGAACAACGTACTGTATACTTCTTCTATTTTTCGTAATGTTGACTACACATCTAAGTCAGACGCTAATTTAAGATAACATTCTTCTTCTTCTTGAAATAACACTCCTACATTTCATCTACAGTTTTCTGTGGGCGTCTTCTTAAAAAATAGAATTTCCTTTTGTACAGGACCATGTCTGCATTTTCTCCAGAGGAAATTAAATTTCCTCTAAAAAGAGTTGCAACTCTTCCTGACCATCTGTATTGTCATAAAATTGAGAAGTTATGAGGAATTTGTGAGAACAGCACCGAGGTCTGGAAAGGTTCTGCATCAATCATGGGCCAGACAGAGAGAGAGAGAGAGAGAGAGAGAGAGAGAGAGAGAGAGAGAGAGAGGAGAGAGAGAATTTTGTAAAGTACCCGGTATATAAACTGCACGAGCTTTTAAATGCAGACCAATGAGATAAAGCTTAAACAGAGAAGCTTAAAACTAAGCTGCCATTTTAAAAACAAGTGGAAAACGGAAGAATAAAATCCTGAAGCTTAGTAGCTTAGGACTCTGTACTCTCCTTTTGTTCACAAGAAAAAGTGAACAGGAGACAAAACAGAGCCTAGCATGAGTCACTGTAACGCCACCTTGCAGCTCAGAGTTCGAGGATCGAGAAAAGAGGCAAGGTTGAGGTCACGGATCAAACGAATTGCTCTTGGATTCAATCCCAACCAGGAGGGAGGAAAAAAATTCAAAACATTAACAAATAATAATGAATGAAGTAACGAACTTCTGAGGACTACATAAAAGTCCCAAGCTTTATAATCAGATACCACTAATTGATATACGATCTCTCCAATACAAGTTTTGTAATACCTCCTCATGTTGAGCTTAACGTAACCTGAGCATCCAAAATCCTGCCCGAAGTGGATCTATTACACTTTCATCATAAAGCAACAGGCAATTAAACGGAGAAGTAATTAGTAAATTTGTCTTGGAGGCAACCATCTTGGCAGCGTAACATACCTCTTCAGATACACTCACAAAGTCAGAAACTTCAGAAGATCAATTCATGACTGCCTGCAAAAAGGAAAGCTGGAAAGTGGAGTAAAAACAAGGAGTTGAATTATAGGCAGAAACACGAACAGAAGCACACGGAAAATACCTTCCTTGATTCCCATCTAGAAAACCTTCATAAACATTTTTACTTCCAGCATGAACCGATCTAATTAAATGTTAGCACGGCCGCGTTGCAGCTGTAAGCTCAAACAGAACAAACGATACATAGAAACGTTTTCGAGACACTAAATCACAAAACGCTTGCCAGAGATCCACACACATAATTCAAAACTATTGTCGTCCCCTGACAATCTTTTTAAAATCCGTACGACACACTTCGTTGCTTAGCCTGATTGTATGACGACATCATAAACTCTTTACTTCAGTTTCATGGCGGTTTGTAGCTGTGGGTCCGAATGGCAAGTCCTGGTGCCACAGAGAATTTTATGCGTTGGATTAACCGTGGCTTTGATGTATTGCTCTTTTCATCCTGTTTGTGATTGGACTGGATTACAAGGTTTAGGTTTTAAAGCCACGTACCGGGGCAACAAAGCCTTTCGACTCTTTTCTTTTAATTTTTAAAAAATTCAATACATAAATTTTTTTATAAAAAAATCGTCAATTATGAATTAAAACACGTGATATAAACCTACATCCTTCCAGATTAAAAAGTTTTTTAAGTTCAAGAGTTTTAGTAAGGAAGGCCATATTTAAGATACACCTGTCTAGTTTCACCTTTCCACCTAGGTCACCTTCAAATCTACAGCAAAGGCATTTATCAAAATTTGCCTATTTTAGTGTTTGTCATCGCTGTATAATATTTACACTCCTGCAAACTGTGTTGTGCATCATGTACAGTGACGCTTTACTATTTTAAATTAACTGACGGGTATAATACCCAACGAGTATATTATTTCTTGCGAAAATATAACAAAAAATGTCAAAACAATCATACCTTTTCGGTCATCACTAAAGGGTCAAAAAAGAGAGAGAGAAAAAAAAGGCCCCAGCTAAGAGACTTGACAAAGATCTTAGGTACTAAGACCTCATACGGGAGCACCAGGTTATAAAAAATAATACAAACAATAAAGATGAGAGAGAGAGAGAGAGAGAGAGAGAGAGAGAGAGAGAGAGAGAGAGAGAGAGAGAGAGAGAGAAGACTTATAAAGATCTTAGGTACTAAGACCTCATACGGGAGCACCAGGTTGTAAAAAATAATACAAATAAAAAAAAATGAGAGAGAGAGAGAGATCTTAGAGAGAGAGAGATTATAAATAATACAAACAAAAAGAGAGAGAGAGAGAGAGAGAGAGATCTTAGGTACTAAGACCTCATGCAGGAATCAGGTTATAAAATCATACAAACAAAATGACAAGAGAGAGAAAAGATGAGAGAGAGAGAGAGAGAGAGATCGCACTCACAAAAGGAATTAAAATTGAACACAGAGCGAAAATACCTTTTGCAAATCCCGTCTTGTACGCGATTCATTATTGTTTCCTCTTTAAAAGAGACACTGCGACACAAAAGACGCAAAGTTTTTCACGACTTCGTTAAGAGTTACTGAGGCAATGCAATTGCTGCCTGACCCTCTTCCAAAAGTTTGCGAAGGGGTTGGTGGGTTAGAAGGGATGAAAACCGCCCAACAGTGATCTTTCTTTGGATGTGGACGAAATCAATCTGTGAGGGGGTAACTTTTGGATGTTCTTGTTGTTGGCTAAATCCCGTTGAAAATCTTTTTCTTTAAATAGAAGAAGCATACTAAAAATAGCTGGTTGTAGACTTTTAAAAGAACCGAGGAAAGTGCATGCGAGTTTTATCCGAGTTCTCGATAAGATAAGAGAAGCTAGATAAAGCTGTGCTCCAACAAGCCTGGGGGCTTGTTCCTTATAAATAAGGTTCATCTTCTGAATAATAATAATAATAATAATAATAATAATAATAATAATAATAATAATAATAATAATATTTTGTTAAAGAGGTTGGCAGCATCAGTGGCGTTTGAAAGAGGGTCTGTTACCTTCAAACAATAACAATAATAATAATAATAATAATAATAATAATAATAATAATAATAATAATATTATTATGATTAATGGGGCGGACTACAGCTTTTAGATTTTTTTGACAGCTAAGAGGATGAAGAAATAAATGAGGAGGATGATAATAATGATGATTTCAACTGGTAAAAAAACACACTCAAGCAAATCTATGTTTCTTCGCTTCGTCTTTCCAGGACCCACTTTGAGAGTATTTACCAGCTGTGGGAGAAGTCGCAGAAGCAAAAAAAAGCAAACAACTCCATTCACTCATTCGTCTCTGAGAATCTCAATATCTTCGTCTCAACCTTTTCTCAAAACTGAGAGTACACAGAGGTTTGCCATCAACCTCCCCTTGGTCTGCTCAGGTGAATTCCTTGATTACCCACACACACACATACAAACACTATTTACCTCTCACTGTGGGTTTTACAATTATCCTCCTCCTCCTCCTCCCTCCTTTTCCAATTCCTTCTCGCAACTGGAGGAATCCAAAGGATGACGAACAGCTCCCCGTTTTCAAACAGAGTCAATTACCATCGCAGGAACCCTCGACTTCCTCCCCAAATTGCCTCAGCAAATCCTAAGTGGAGAACCCGGAGCTAATTAGTGGCACTAGCCTTTGGAGTTCCAGTATTAATCCTGGACAGTCGGAGGAAGCCCCCTCGGTATTAGGATATCAGGGAATCCCTGTGACGCAAGATGGACTCCAGTTGAGAGCTACACTGAAATGTCTATTGTTGCAGAGCGATTTTCTTGATGGGCCAATTACCTCCCTCTCACTATTCCAAGCTGCCTTATTGTTATTGATGTTATCATTATTGGGATAATGATAACATTGGTATTCCCCATAACCCTGGCACAATCAATATTATTCAAGGCCGGGGTATATGGATGGCATACAGGGTCAAAATTAAGGCAGTGTGGGGGCCCCTCCAAAAAAACGAACCTATTTCGAACTAATAATCACAAGTGACTTGTGGCTGCAGTCAAACAAAATATATTACCAAAGGTCATTCCTAACCGCAGGAGTAAAACGAATAAAACTAAATATCGTAGCACCCTCGCATAAAACAATTCATCAAGAGCATATCACTTTACATAACGTCATTTTCTACGTAACATTATCCTCTGATACATTTTGACAGTTCCTGAACGTTTAATCCCCACTTCGCTATTAATTTCCCCCCGGTCATTCAAGCGTCGTTCGTTTATTTCCTTCAGCATTAAAATCCATTCCCTGAAAACCAGAGCCTCACTCTCTCTCTCTCTCTCTCGCACACACACACACACATTCTCTCTCTCTCTCTCTCTCACACACACACACACACAAACACATTCTCTCTCTCTCACACACACACACACACATTCTCTCTCACACGCACACGCTCTCTCTCACACATACACATTCTCTCTCTATCTCTCTCTCTCACACACACACAGTCTCTCTCACACACACATTCTCTCTCACACGCACACATACACACACGGTCTCTCTCACACATACACACACACATTCTCTCTCTCTCGCACACACACACACACACATCTCTCTCTCCCATGCACACACACACACACACTCTCTCTCTCTCTCACTTATACACATACACACTCTCGCTGACATTCTCTCTCTCTCTCTCTCCCCATTTAAAGAGAGAGATATGATTACAGTTACCTCTTATGTCGAGATCTGCCATAAGAGTTAGATTAGCGGCCATTTTACGAGATCGGGATTTTGGCAGAATTTGTTTTCGAGAGAATGATGTTCAGGAGTTCCCCTTTTAATAACATCTGACTGTTATTAATGCCGGCGCATACTTCATCGCCCGCAACAGCCGCAAGAGGAATCTACTCTGCAGAATTCCACGAGTGAATTGCAATTCCTCTTTTGCAGAGAAATGGCGGTGGAATTATGGAGGCTTTCGCGCAGTTCAGGAACAGGACTAGGTGGCTTGAGTGGTTAAGTGTTGGAATTCGATTCCCGTGGAAGTGAATTGCTGTTGTGTATTTAATTTGAGCTTACTGTATTGGGTTTTTAGGCGTGTGTGCTGCAAACTAACACACACTGGTATATTATATATATATATATATGTTAGATATATAGAGAGTATATATATATATATATATATATATATATATATATATATATATATATATATGTGTATATATATATATATATATGTACAGTATATATATATATATATATATATATATATATATATATATATATATATATATATATTATATACACACTACACACAATAATATCGCATATATATATATATATAATATATATATATATATATATATATATATATATATATATATATATATATATATATATATATATATTATAATGTACATATTATATTTAACAGACTTGACACATATAAATGTCCAACCATCATCTAAATACCAGAAACATGCGAAGGAATTCCCACAAAAAGATTTTTGTGGAAACTTAACGAGGAAGCCCGTCATATTTCAGAGCTTAATCTGGTCTGTTAATAAATGGAGCGACCCCTCTACCAGTCATAACCGACTTCCCTACACCCCTGCAGTCACAGGAGGATAAGTCTACGGCACAAATGAGGCTCAACTGCGTCGTAAAAACGACCAAAAACTTCTGTCCTTTGTGGCACTCTGTCAAAACGAATGCGGAGTTTTCGGTCCTAAGAAAGCAGTTTGGGAAAACTGACAAAACCGCTGTATTTGCTCTTTGGTAAATTGTTCTTAACTGCTTTTAATTGCCTTTAATCGCAGGCGTATGTTAGCGTTGCTGAGTGTGCTAAAGTTTCGCCGGTGGCCAGGAAAAAGTGTATATTTGGGTTTAATTGGGCGTCAGGAGCAGAATTATTTTCCGCCGCTTCTCGTCAAGTTCGCTTGGAGAGCTGATGAGAGGTTACTGTCTGTCTGTCACTTTTAGTTAAAACGCTGACAAAGAGGAATTTCAATGGAAACAGGCTTATCTAAAATGTAGTGTGTAGCTACAAGGAAGCGGTACTCTTTCAATGATAAAAATGGGACATATATATCTCTCTCTCTGTCTTTCTTTATCTCTCTGGACTATAAAAATATTCAAGATAGGGCTGACGATGCAGTCTGGGGATTTCGAAGCATTTTTGAGCAACTGCAAAAACAAAAAAGAACTTTCCAGCAATCTTTTGTATAGGTGCAGGTTAACGATATTCTTTTGCAGCGATAAAACAGAGCGAACCTCTCTCTCTCTCTCTCTCAATCTCACACACACAGACACACACACTCAATCACTCACTCACTCTCACACTCTCTCACACACACCCACAAAGTCTCTCTCTCTCCCTCTCTCTCTCTCTCACAGACACACAGCCTCTCTCTCTCTCTCTCAAACACACACACACATTCATTCTCTCTCTCTATCTCTCTCTCACACACACACACATTCTCTCTCTCTCTCTCTCTCTCTCTCTCTCTCTCTCTCTCTCTCTCTCTCATGCACACACACAATGGAGGACAGAAGACACAGAGATTTCGAAGTATCTTTGAGCATCTGACGAAGACTGATGCGAGAGTATTCACACTACTTCATACACTGATGGAATAAATATTGAAATGAAGTTCAGGAAGAAATGGTAATCCATTCCAAAAGTATTCATCTTATGCACCCCTCTTTTGAGAGAGAGTCTCGAGGAACACAAAGGCTTTTTAAAAAGTCCCCATTCCGTTTCTGGCTCAGAAAAATACATTCGTCTCTTGCTGCCCTTTTCTCCCCCTAAGTCGAGTTCTTTTATGCAATTATTTTTACTTTACATTTCCTTATGGTCCCAACTTAAGATGAAAAATGTTTTTTGCCGTTATTTGAATACGAATTGGACTTCAATGTGAATTTAAGGAGTTTGGCTGATTAAAAGTATGTTGAACAATGAATTGTAACTGAAGCTATGTTGTTAGAGTGAACAATGAATTGTAGCCAACGTTATGTTGTTAAAGTGAACATTGAATTATAACTAATGCTATGTTGTTAAAGTGAACAAAGTTAAGTATACCTTAGTTTAACCAGACCACTGAGCTGATTAACAGCTCTCCTAGGGCTGGCCCGAAGGATTAGACTTATTTTACGTGGCTAAGAACCAATTGGACCTAGCAACGGGACCTACAGCTTATTGTGGAATCCGAACCACATTATAGCGAGAAATGAATTTCTATCACCAGAAATAAATTCCTCTTATTCTTCATTGGCCAGTCGGAGAATCGAACGCGGGCCCAGCAGAGTGCTAGCCCAGAACGATACCAACCCGTACAATGAGGGACTGTTAAAGGGAACAACGAACTGTAACTAAAGATATGTTGTTAAATTGAAAAATGAATTATAACTATAGCCATGTTGTTAAAGTGAACAATGAATTGTAACTAAAGCTACGTTGTTAAAGTGAACAGTGAATTGCAAACTAAAGCCATGTTGTTAAAGTGAACAACTTGTAACTAAAGCTATGTTGTTAAAGTGAACAATGAATTGTAACAAACTAAAGCGAACGATAGTTGTAACTAAAGCTGTTAAAGTGAACAGTTGTACAAACTATTCAACTTGTAACTAAAGCTATGTTGTTAAAGTGAACAATGAATTGCAAACTAAAGCTTTGTTGTTAAAGTGAGTAATGAAATGTAACTAAGGCTGTTTTTAAGTGAAAAATGAATTGTAGCAAAAACTATGTTGATAAAGTGAACAATGAATTGTAACTAAAGCTATGTTGTTAAAATGAACAATGAATTGTAACTAAAACTATGTTGTTAAAATGAACAATGAATGGTAACTAAAACTATGTTGTTAAAATGAACAATGAATTGTAACTAAAGCTATGTTGTTAAAATGAACAATGAATTGTAACTAAAACTATGTTGTTAAAATGAACAATGAATTGTAACTAAAACTATGTTGTTAAAATGAACAATGAATTGTAACTAAAGCTATGTTGCTAAATTGAACAATGAACCGTAACTAAAGCTATGTTGTTAAAGTTAACAATGAAATTTAATTAAAGCTATGTTGTTAAAGTGAACAAAGATTTGTAACTAAAGCTATGATGTTGAATTGTAACTAAAGCTGTGTTGTTGGTGTAACTAAACGATGAATTGTAGCAAACTTAAATATATAAAACGATACTAAACTTCATTCTTTATTCTGGACATTTATATTTAAGAAAGATTTATCAGTGTCATTCCAACGACATGCCAAGCTTCAGAGGTAATCTTTAATTCTGTCCACTCTCAAACATCAGATCATCAACCAAAAATAAGAAAACATGTACTAAAAATACAGACACCAACATCATATCAATCCTAATAAAATAACCAACGCAAGAAGAATCAGTTCTAGACCTTCGGCATAATTTAGTAGCATCAGAGTAAGCCTATCTCTAACTACTTTCTTTAAATTGGTTTTCATGTATTTCCGTCCAGTATACAGGAAGTCACGACCCTTCATATTTTGGAAATGCTAAACCTTTCTATTTTTCATTATCAAAATGCTGGCTCTGAACACGGAAGCGACTTCAAAGATGAACAAGAAAGCTTCAAATTTCCCTTACATACTCCAACTACTGTAAAACACGAAACGCAAGTAGAAAAATCACTCTAGGCGCAATTTACTTACAGAAGAAATCCTCTCAAAGTCAAATAAAAAACATAAAACCTCATTAGAGCCCTCATTTGGAATTCAGGCCCCACTGTTAAAATGTAGAGAAATTCTGTAGGGTAGGTTTCTCTGTCACAAGCTCTTCATTCTAGGCACAGAGTTCCTTTTCCTAAGACCCGACTCTAAAAATAATGAGCCTACCAGCATAACAAAGAGGTGTTTTACTGGGCGAAAAGCGGAATACGTAGGCTTTCCTCTCAATGCCAATTAACTCTCTAACTTACAAACGATTTCCCCGCAGTGCCAATTAACAATCTAAATTGCCTCTGCTTTCAATGTTTTCCACTACTACTCCTCTACTATTATCTCTACTACTGCTGATGCTAGTAATACTAGTAATAATCATAATAATAAATAGTTATCTCTTGCAAGTAACAATTATTCTCAATAATCTTTCTGATCTTCATAACTGATAAAAATTCAGATTTAAGAAATATTTACAAGATGTACTATGTCTGGAATAAAAAAAATATTAAGGCAAGCAAAGTTCACAGCAAGTCAAGTTTTTGCCAGTGACTGCCTGTGTTAGCAAAGTATCTCAAAGAGAGAGCGAGAACAGAATTGGGTGAAACTAGGCAGATATTTCATGTGGACCCTTCTCCAGATCATAACTTTTAAGGAAAAACTGACTAAGAACTGACAGGTTCAACTCTGGGCAGATTTCTGCCAAAAGTTAATCAGCTGATTACGAAGAGCACTTAAGAATGTCTGCCGAGTTTTACAGAATTCTGTGCATACCTTCTTGAGATATTTTGTTAATACGCATGCGTAAAGAAACGGATGTTTGACGGCTTCAGTGCATCTAACTGGCTGTTTTATATGTAAATTAAAACCTTCATAAATATGATACCACTAGGATTCACTAGAAATCACGTCTCTTAAGCCTCGACAAACCAACAACTATATATTATGGACCCTAACCGAAGTTGCAGTATTTCAAAAATACCAGGAAGGCGTTAAAATCAAGATATTCCCAAACAGCCCGCTTTCAAAAACTTTTATTCGTTTGTCAACGCAAATAATGTAAAGTTCAAAGTCATAAAAAACTTTTCTCGTTATTTGTGACTCTGCCTTCCACTCTTTGCGAATTATTTCCAGTATATATATCTTTCAAGTCTTCTAAAAGTAGTTAGCTGAGCATTCTACCTCATGTTAAACCATAAATGAATAGGTCTACTTAATTCTTGTTACATCACATACCTTCCGATTTAGAAGTCTTCAACTCCCTTCTTCATTTTCCTCCAAATTCTTATTATATTGCTGCCATAATTTACTTCTTCTTTAACGAAGCACATGAGTAACTGGGACGATTCCTAATATATTCCTGCACTACGTAGTCCTATAATTATAAAGTTTCTCCTTAGGAGCCGAAGCCAGACGAGCGCGCAACAGAGCCTTGATGAAGAGAGAGACGGAGACCGACCTCTCTCTGTAGCAGCTACCACGCAACTGACAACCCCACCACCACAATCCAATCATTGCTTCGCGCGTCATCTGGGTGGCTGTGAAAAGGGGGGTTTCAGTTAATGTAGCATACACCTGTATATATCTATATACATACAGTATTATGAATAAATATGAAACATATAATTATTAGGTTTCGGTACTCGGTTCACAAAACTAACAACAAAAGAGATAAATAAATGAAAGAAGAAATTAGGTAACTATAGGCCTAACTGAGCAATTAGCACACAGTTTGGCATGATAATACATTCATCAATCACATAAAAATCAATTCACGAAAAATCCAAAAAAAAAAAAATCAGTATTGAAATTACAAAAATAAGCAAATGAAATGCCTGTATCAAAAAATGCATAATGTTTGTCAAAACATTGCGAAAACTTTTATATATCAAGGGAAAAACAAATATTTTGAGGCGGTTCAGTTTAATATTAATTTTCACACAAAAAATTATTTTGCCATCAAAAACTTCCTTAATCAGTGACTTTATATAAATAAATTATTCATTCATGTGAAAAAGAAAATTAGCGACTGGTAGACTTGTTATCAAAAGTTAGGACCATACTATGAAGCCAGAAAAAAATTTATACTTTATTTGCCAAACAGGAATTATTCTTAGTCAGAACTGAGGCTTGGGGAATCTTCATCTCAACTTTTTATTCAAAGAAAACAAATCACGAAAAATCTTTGTAAGTGAGTTTTCATCTAATTTAAAAATTTTAATACAATCTTACCAGACCTTTTATGCATACGTAAATCACACACAGATCTTGCAAGTCTTTTATATATATATATATATATATATATATATATATATATATATATATATATATATATATATATATATATATATATATATATATATATTATATATATAATATATATATATATATATTATATATATATATATATATATATATATATACACACACATATATATAAATACATGCATACATATTATATACAGTATACGCACGCATGCATGTATATATGTACATGGTATATATACATATATATATGCATGTATACGTATATATGTATATACAGTATATGGATATATACACGCACAGAGACCCGTATTTACTTATGAATATCAAACACACTAATCTCACTGGTCTTTTGTTAATGGAGTGCATTTGAATGAAAGTATTTAAGAAAATTCTTAAACTTCACTTTAATGAAACCAGTGTTCAATACCCAAAAACTTCTCGTTCATTATAAAGGCCCACCGTAGAGGGGTAGTGCCGTCAGTGCGCCTCACGCAGTGCCCTGTAGGCATTACCAAAGGTTCTTGGCAGCGTCCCTTTGACCCCTAGCTGCAACCCCTTTCATTTCTTTTACTGTACCTCCGATCATATTAATTTTCTTTCATCTTGCTATCCTCTACCTTCTCCTAACAATTATTTCATAGTGCAACTGCGAGGTCTTCCTCACGGCTACACCTTTCAAACCTACCTACCCTCAACTTCCTTTCCAGCGCTGAATGACCTCGTCATGTCCCCGTGCTTGGTCTTTGGTCTAAACTCTATATTCCATTCCATTAAAAAGGACATAATACAGGCTGATTCAACGCTAAATCCCGTCCTCGTTTCCCTTATCAAAATCCTCCTACTTTTCCGGAGAGACAGTCACCTGCATCGCGTCCCCGAGAACGAGAGGAGACTTCCAATTAGAGATAAGTAATCAGAGAACGAAGCCCAGACCAGGAAAGGGCGATTTATTGCCGCGCTACAACGGGACATTTCCTCAAAACTTATACAGGACGCAGCAGCGATGTGGGTCAAGACAAAAAATAGTTTTGCACGAGTTCCGAATTTGGCTTCAGGGGATCATTCTCTCTCTCTCGCAAGTTTTGAGAAATCGGTCATTCGGTATTTGTCAATTTATTTTTATTGCTTATGGGAATGAAATTGAATATAAAATTGAGGCCAAAGGCGTCAATTTTATATTCAATTTCACTGGGACCTACGAGGTCATTCAGCGCTGAAACGGAAATTGACAGCAAAAGGTTTGAAAGGTGTAACAGGAGGAAAACCTCAAAGCAGTTGCACTATGAATCAGTTGTTAGGAGAGGGTGAAAAGTAAGATGGAAGAAAGAGAATATGAAAGGAGGTACAGTAAATTTATTACCTATGGGGATTTGGTTTCACTTCATGACATAATAAGGATTAAGGAATATTCCTCTCCGAGAGTCGCATCCTTCTAATCATACACTGTATTTTCCTTTCTTGAGCTGACTGTGGTGTCATCATATCGTTATCAAAAGTATATAGAGAATTACTGAGAATGTAAAGTAATTAGTGAATTTACACACACACACACACACACACACACACATCACACACAATATATATATATATATATATATATATATATATATATATATATATATATATACACACACACACACACACACACACATATTATATATATATATATATATATATATATATATATATATATATATATATATATATATATATATATATATATATACAACAAATAAGAATGGTTTCCTCTACAGGACCCTTAAAAAAATAAACCTTTTCACACACCTGCAATGAAGGCTTATTAGCAATTCATTAACTCCCTGAAAACATTACAACACTGACTGGAACTGAAAACAGTTTCATAATGTCTAGGTATTAGGGCATTTCTATTCCAAAACCTCTACAATCTGTCGAGCAAGCATTTTTTAAGACTCACTCTACGCCTCAAGTCTACGAAATTATACATTCTTTTCGCCAACTTATTCTCCTCGATTCTCTCCACGTGACTAAACCAACTTTAAACACTCTCGTCCATCTTATCATCTATGCTAAACTTTTTGCCATATTAATCGACAATTACTGTTTACAAGATTTATTTAATCATCTTCCACATTTTTCCTTTACCTCCACTCAACAACCACAGGTTACTTCCATAAACAAGTACAAAAAGCGTCGAAGTTTCTTCCGCGCAATCGAGTTTTCTGTACAGCCGCTACAGCGTATGATCAAGGCCACCGAAAATCGAACTATCTTTCGGTGGTCTCAGTATAATGCTGTATGAGCCGCGGCCCTTGAAACTTTAACCACGGCCCAGTCCTGGCCTATCCTATATCGTTACCAGAAGCACGATTATGGCTAACTTTTACCTTAAATAAAATCAAAACTCCTGAGGCTACAGAGCTGTAATTTGGTATGTTTGATGATCGGAGGGTGGATGATCAACATACCAATTTGCAGACCTCTAGCCTTAGCAGTTTTTAAGATCTGAGGGCGGACAGAAAAAGTGCGGACGGGCAGACAAATATCCATCTCTTTAGTTTTCTTTTCAGAAAACTAAATATGACCAGCTAGGCTATAGCAGCTCTTAAAACCCCAAGTGAGAAGGAGGAAATACTGCAATATCGAAGCACTTAAGTTCACTGTCCAATAGAAGGCTACTTCTAGCCATTTCACGGCAAGACCACTGAAAATTGGGATATAAAACTGCGAAAGAAAATGGTTTTCCTTTAATGAACAGAGGGTTCTTTTATGGATCTTCTATACACCCGCTCGTTTCGTACAATCTAGCCATCGATGGTACTGCGTACTAAACCGCTAATCGAAAAGTAAAAAGATTATTTCTTTTAAAGGAAAGGAAAATGGTAACCTCAGACTTCAAAACTGATATGGATGTGTGCATCTGTAATAGATACATAACCTAATATATATATATATATATATATATATATATATATATATATATATATATATATGAATTTTTATCACATCACCGTGATTTATACTCAAACATTAAGCTGCAAATGTCGCTTAATATCCAAATCGCGCTCCTGAGGGAATATCACCGAAGGGGAATGATAAGTGATAAATGGTTTGGTACCCAAGTGATGGCTCGGTGGTTTGAACGTCGACTGGAAATCGCTTGAGGGTGCTGTCGAGTGGTCGAGTTACTTAAGGCACCAATCCATTTATCACTTATAAATTCCTTCGTGATAATTCCCAAGTAACGCGAATTGGATATTAAACGGTATTTGTAGCTTAACGATATAACGATATATATATATATATATATATATATATATATATATATATATATATATATATACATATATATATACCTCTCTTGATGGCGCGGTGGTAACGTCAACTGAGTCGCTGAATAGGTCCGTGTCAGGGGTTCGTGTCCCGACGGTACCAATTCATTTATCACTTATATAATTCCCACATTCGGTGATAATTCTCCATCGGAGATATTCCTGAGGTAGCGTGAATTTGATATTAAGCGACATTCGTATCTTCATGATTGTATATAAATCACGGTGTGATAAAAAATTTCATATATATGTATAATATATATATATATATATATATATATATATATAATATATGTGTGTGTGTATATACATGCATTTCCCAAAATCGGATATGTCACCAAAGATACAAAACAATTTTTACTGAATTCAGGAATACAGATGAAGAAAGAAAGGCGAGAAAGGAGTGTGCAACTGCGCTTGGGACAAAATTCAGCTTTTATTTTCCACTTCAGTCTAAACACATAAGTAAGTATACCTTAGTTTAAACCAGACCACTGAGCTGATGAACAACTCTCCTAGGGCTGGCCCGAAGGATCAGACTTATTCTACGTGGCTAAGAACCAACTGGCTACCTTGCAACGGGACTACAGCTATTGTGGGAGGATCTGAACCACATTATAGCAAGAAATGAATTTCTATCACCAGAAATAAATTCCTCTAATTCTTCATTGGCCGGCCGGAGACTCGAACTCGGGTCTAGCAGATTGCTAGTCGAAAACTCTACCGATTCGTCAAACGAGAAACTAGTGTAAACACATGCTCAATACATTCCTTCATTTTCAGGCTCTCTTCTACAGCCTTTCCCTGAAATGGATCACCTCTCGAATTCTTTGAAATACCGTCCTGTTCCAATTACACTTGCTAGAGCGGAAGTGTTTGAATTTATGCACAGCACTTGTAAGAATAGGCCTCGAGCGGCCGACCCTGCTATACAGTGGGACTAAAAAGGTCGAAAGTAGAAGAAGAAGAAGAAGAAGAAGACTTGTAAGAATAGGCCTGTATGAAATACAAGTCTTCTCTCAGACCACTAAACTAATATCTGGTTATCGTCTCTGGAAAACTTGTAGGATTCTTACGTCATTGCAATAATTGATCTCGAGAATGCATGCATGATGAGTAAGCAGTACGTGTGTAGATGAGAGGGGGTTGGTTGGCCTGCTGATGAGCATTTTGCA
This sequence comes from Macrobrachium rosenbergii, assembly GCF_040412425.1. Taxonomy (NCBI): domain Eukaryota; kingdom Metazoa; phylum Arthropoda; class Malacostraca; order Decapoda; family Palaemonidae; genus Macrobrachium; species Macrobrachium rosenbergii. The sequence goes on along the minus strand of NC_089793.1, from coordinate 5,291,465 downwards.
ATGGTAATGTAACAGCTGGTTCATGGAAGTCTATGGCTTCCATGAATCTCTTAATAATTTTTTTATCTGGCACAGATCTGGGTGGGTAGATGGTATCTGGAATCAAGAGGGACATCCAACGTCATCTTCAAAGATACGTAATCTGATCCAAGGGATCTTCTTAACATGTTCATGCACTTTTGATTTGCTCCATGTGACTGAAGAGCAACAATAATCATAATAATTCTCTAGCCGACAGAAATATTACGAGAGAACATACGGTTAGTAAGAGGCTATAAGCAGATAGGAATGAGTTAGAGTTAAACATTAGGCCGAAGATTTTTTTTTTTTTTTAGAAAGAGAAATAGGCCAGCTGCAAGTACACAAAACCTGAAAGATGAAAGCCAGCTTCGCATAGCGCTTTAGAAACGGTTTTGGAAAAGGAGAGGACCGTTAGGAAATTAAATCAAAATACTCCACTTCCGCTTTACAAAGTTCTGAACCTTGCGAGGTCTGGCTTTGTAGCAGTGCTGTAAACTTTCAAGGTACAATAGTTCAAAACAGAACAATATTCCACATATCTGGTTACGCCCTCTCTCCTCCCCTATTTTGAAGAGCCAAAACGCGAACAGAAACAACACAAGGTTTGAATAGAGGAACAGCACGGGCAGTAAAGGGGATTAAACACATCATACTATAGTGAGACCGGCCGATGTAGTGTCTAAGTTTGTCTAGGGGTAAGGGGCTCCGGCGGTATACATACATAGTAGGCCTATAAGGTACATGCGTCCACAAAACAAGTTTATTTATGCAGTGTCACAAGACTCTACATTTCCGTCCTTATATTCCAGCACGTACAGTAAAATGAGTGAGATATTCATGTTCTTTGAAGGGTAACACATCTATAAACATGAAGGCATCAATTTACATTTGCCGAGAAGTCACGCCCTATGTTAATCAATTTACATCTGCCGAGAAGTCACGCCCTATATTTAGTGTAGAATTTGAACAGCAGTTGAATGAATACACTTAAAAAACTCAAAGTAAGGGCAATTAGGCTAGGTTCAAAATCTGGGAAGCTAGGAGGCTATATGCTTGTATACAACCACGCCAAAACTTTATTTGCCTGTTGAATTGAATTGACTATAGAATTTAGGCCAAAGGCCAAGAACTGGTACCAATTAGGTCATTCAGCGTTGAAACGCAAACTGACAGTAAAAGGTTTGAAAGGTGTAATATGAGGGAAAACCTCGCAGTTGCACTATGAATCAATTGTTAGGAGAGGGCTGAGGAAAGTAAGACGGAAGAAACAGAATATGAAAGGAGGTACAGTAAAAGGAACGAAAGGGGTTGCAGCTAGGGGGCGAAGGCACGCTGCAAAGAACCCTAAGTAATGCCTACAGTGCCCCGCTTGGGGTGCACTGAGGACACTAACCCCCTACGAGGTTCGTTTGCCTGTTACATGGTTTGTTATGGCCTCTCTCACTTGACTGCTTGGGAAAGTTTGTGCTTGCACGTCACAAGCAATTAGTGACTCGCACAGAACCGTAAAAAAAAAAAAGAGCCTCACTTGTCCCTGTCCCTGGCTTGTATAAACTATGCCGGAGGAAAATCAGAGGAAAATTATCAATTCGCCTGACCTTTCATGATTCAACTTCGGAATTTAGCATGACATTTAAAACAAAAAGTTAATGATACTTAAAAGGCAAATTACCTTCCCGGAATTAATGCAATATGCCCACGTAGCTACACACATAATCTAACTATCTATTCACATACACACGCATATATATATACAGTATATACATATATAGTGTGTGTATAATATATACAATATATACATATATATGTGTGTGTGTATGTGTATAATGGGTAAATAAGATAGGCAGATTGTGTGTGTATGTGGGAATATTGCACTAATTCCAGGAAGGTAATTTGCCTTCAAGTATCATTAACTTTTAAAATAACTACACACACACAAATATATAAATATATATATATATATATATATATATATATATATGTGTGTGTGTGTGTGTGTTATGTGTGTGTGTGTGAGCGTGTGTGCGTGTGTAAGAGAGCGGAATAATTTTTCGACAGTAGTATAAAGATAAAGGAGATAGAGGAAATCGGAGGAGTTACGGGGCCATGATGTGACTCAGCAGCAGGGTGAGGGCAAGTGGAAACCAGGGCGTTGGAGCAATGAATGTTAATATGGAAGGCAACAGAATGGGAGCGGTTGATCCGCAAAGGTATTTGGGAGAAAATGTAACAGATGGTGTTAGGGTGAGAAAAGAGGGGAATCACTGAGTAGGTGAAGCAAGAATGGTAGCAGGTTGTGTGCAAAAGGTTGGGAAGAAGACTTTTATAGAGCGTATATGGAGGCCAAGGTTGGAATGTATAAAGCGATGGCTTCATGCAAATAAACCCCCACCCCTAAAAAAAAAGGGGGGATTAAATTTGCTTAGATTAACTGTTTGCACTATATGTTTGGCGTGAAAACTGCAAGTGGTAAATGTGGAGGAAAAAAAATGTATTTTAAACAGCCATAATGACCGTCTTGATTTCCTAGCATTTCGTGGATACGCTTACAACTACAAGCCTATATCCAAGAGGGATATAAATAAAAAACTTTCACTTTTCCTGGCAGGGTTCGAACCAACGCAAAGAAGCTCCAGCGAAAATGGTTTAACACACCTCATTTTCGATCTCCCTCAACACGCAACACCTTTGTTTAGGACGAAAATAAAGAAATTGTGTATAATAAGTTCTTCCAATGACTGCTGTCTGCTGCTAGTTAATCAACATAACGGAAGTATAATTAGCCTATGTCTTAACAAAACTATCTTGATATAGTCTATATATAACTAATATCTTCATTAGTACTCTCACAAGCAACAAAAGTTGGTTTCAGCATTAGGCTTATGAAGCATACTGAGATTACCTAACTTACAAATGACTGGCAATTTTCAAAGTTCATTAAATAATGGCTTGAGGAAAATTGCCCACTGCACAGTAACTGCACAATCTTCATCTTTATATCTGAATAAAACTGACATGGGCATCACTTTAGTAGATAAATATACGAATGCCCCTTTCAGGAAAGAAAATTCTACTTTACGGTAGCAGATGAGTCAAGCAGTGTTAGCTTCCTTCACCTTTTGGTCCCTTTAAAGAATGACGACAGGAAGAAAAACTGCTCCTCCGACAGGGGAAAAAAAACTGCTCCTCCGACACAATGTCAGGAGAAACCGTTTACCATTCTTGGCACTTAGTATATAAAAAAAAAAAAAGCATCAGCGTATATTGGCAGTAGGAGTGACTGACCGGCTGATGTAGTACTAAGGATACTGCATTTATCGGACGATATATCCCTTTATGCCTAGTTAGCCTAAATGTAAACAAAACGTCCAACTATAATATATAGGGATGCTGATTAGCATCCCGTAAGAGTGCAATTGGGTTCAAACTGTCAAGTATGTCGCCATCTAAGCCCTGACATGGACGCGTTAAATCGTGAATTGTGGGGTAGACTATTAACTTGTTGGTGGAGACGACTCTGGAGTCAAAATTGTCCTCAACTGATATTTTACCAACAAAGTGACGGGGTTCTAATAGTTTCTGTGTTGCTGTAGCAACGGTGTTGATATAAATTTTACTTTTCAGTTGTGTGGTTATTAAAACCTCAACCGAAAAGTGGTAAATTAAGGGTTGGGGGTAAGTCATCATCGAATTTCTTCCACTGCCTTACAACCCTGAAAAAGTTAACTTGGTCTAGCGAGAAATCTTACTTCAAGACGCATATGTGCATATTCTCTCTACAAATTTATTTTTACGAACAGCGTTTTGATCTTTCAAATACAAGGTGTGGCTTCTTGCAATCTGCTAGTGAAAATTCAATTAAATGCCATATATACTCTCAAAAGCTTAATTACGTAAATCATACAGCCACTTTGATGCCGCTAAAGCAGAGAAGCAAAACTGATGCCATGCTAGGTATTACGGATAAGATACGAGATGCCAAGTACTACCACGATGTTTAAAGGTTTCCGATATATTGGTTTCTGATTGACACTCCTTTGAAACCCATTACGCGTACTGTATTGCTCATCATTAACTTCCCCCTTCTTATGAAAGTATCTATCCCTGCAAACAATGGATATATATATATATATATATATATATATATATATATATATAGAGAGAGAGAGAGAGAGAGAGAGAGAGAGAGAGAGAGAGAGAGAGAGAGAGAGAGAGAGAGAGAGAGAGAGAGAGTATATATGCATGCATATATATTACACTATATATATAATAAAATATATATTTATATATATATTACATTATATATACACAAATATATATAATATACATAATATAACATATTATATATATATACACATATATATATATATGTGCTACATTCATGATTTTACATGTTTTGTGACTGAGTACCACGTATCGATAAAAATTATATATCACTAATACCAGTTCAACCAAATATCAGTAGTAAAGACCCATATGCGTATACTTGTCTTTCGAGGCATGTCAAGTTACGAATCTTTGCGTTGTATTTTCCTAAGTAATGACTGTTTGTAAAATAAACTCGTAAAATGCATGTACCCCGTACAAGTCTAAACTAATTTTGACAATGGAGAGGTCATTCTACGTGTGCAGTAGTTTTTTTGTGCACTGAAAGTCAAGTAGGAGTTATTACTCCAAAACCAGCCAAATGAGTCTTAGCGAACGAGGATACAAAATGAAATCATAAAAAAATGAAAAACAATGTTCATGAGAACTGTAAAAGATCAAGACCAGATCTCTTATATATAAAAAATGCAAAAGCAAAAGTTAAATCAAATTGAAGATATGACCTCTCTACATTATTTTCATAGCCTATGCGCGTACGATGGCACCCGTTGGGGTAATGCCCTTCCATGGAGCTTACCGACCACCGTTGCCGTCGATACTGACTGTTAGGTCAGTTTCAATAATGGCACATGCAAGTGAGGACTACTTGCCTCTTGCTGGCATAACGTCAGTGAAATACCGTACTTCCACATCCTTGGATATCTGTTACTAATTCTAGTAATTCGATCACAAATCGAAACTGGAAAAACAACACTACTGGTTAAAGCGCACGTGCCGGCTGGACTGCTCGGAGGAGTGCTGCCCAGCCAGCAGAGTGCAACCTGGCCGTGAGGGAATCATTGGGAGGTCTAGCAACCTGTTTCATGTAGTCCTATAATCACTCGGTGAAATGCTGTTATAGTGGATATATGTCTGATGCAAGATACTATTGGTACACTGACCTACATGCCTGTGAGGGAATTTGGGAGGTCTAGCAACCTCATTCTAATCAATGGTTAGTGACGATGAGGCAAAAGGGGACTGGTTGGTTCGTTTAGGTTCACATGGCCCTGTATGGTCTCGGGCCCTTACAATAAATCTTGAATGCGGACCTCTCGAGTCTTCCAAACAAACAAAGACGCAGTAGAATGAATAGCCTAACCCTAAGGGAGCCTAGACTAACCATAGAAAAAATGGAACACTTTAGGCCTAACTGTAATTGCAACATAGTTTGAGGATATCCGTCAACTTTCGGTATTTCTAAAAACCGTAAATTTCGTTGAACATCTTGGCTCGGCTGCAAGGTGACCAGACCGAAGCCACCCATACCAGTAGACATTCTGAATTCGACTCAATGTAAACACTACCGCATAATTTTCATACTAAGCTGAAAAACAGCACCAATAACTTAGTAACTTCTACCAAATACATCAATGGCCACAATACAAATAACAACGCTTACGGGAATATACGGAATTGAAGACAGCCTAACCCTATAGAACAACGTCATATCAAGTTAAACATTCTCTTCACTCACCAAAGAAGTCCAGTTAATCAAAAACATAGGCTGCGTCTTCACGAAGTCCAAAATAATCCTTAGACTCGAGATTAACTTTCAAACTTCGTTAAATTCACGGGAAATAAACAGCATACACGAGCACAACGCCAATGGATTCTTAACACCTACACGACCTCCTCCGACACCGGCTGAAACGTAACTGTTTTTAAAAACAGGTGTTAGTGTTAGCCACGATAAGGCGACAGATATGGCTAATTAGACAAGCACGTAGCTTCGTCCATAATAGATTTGCACTGATAATACCCTCATATGTGTGTATATATATACTGTATATATATGTACCTACATATACTGTATGTGTGTATATACACATATGTATATAATTATATGTATATAATATATATATATATATATATATATATATATCTTCTACTTGTCTCACTTGTTTCAGCATGTATTCCTTAAGATGTAGTTGCTAGTATTATGCAACCAACTTCATCCGACTAACAACTAAGTCCCTTACCTAATTAACTGCTGAGGTCCACATGGGCCACTAGACCAACACCCCGGTTTCCATATTAAGAATTAATTCCGAGATACTTACAACAGCAATGTCTCCCTCGTTCATCCTTTAACTGCTGAGTCAAGGATGAGCCCCAAGTGCTTAAAACTTCCACAACTTCAACTACTTCGTATATCCTAACAGTCAAATTGGGTGGAAATACCCAACAAAGTCTGACGTACGTTTATATTACGTTATTTTACTCCTGAATGATTTGGGAAATAAAACAATAGCCTTTTACCCATTTTGAATGGTGATGAAATACCTAAATTTCTAGGGTCATGCGGTTTTCATCCCATACATACACATATATGCATACATATACATATATATATGTATATATACAGCATACGTGTATGTGCATGTATGAATGTATATACGTGCGTAAGTATGTATGTAGTAAGTATGTATGTGACCTGACGCGTAAAAAATGTTACACGATTTGCAGTGCTTCAGGAACGGTCCATCTTTAGGAAAAGTCATCTTAGCTCCATTTCAAATGTCACTCAACGCTGTCTATTAAATCCCTTAAAACACTGGGCTACGTCCCCCGAGAACAACAAATGGACAGCATCATAAGTAGACGGAATTATTGTTGCCCTTTGAAGCTTCCCACTGAAAATGGTAATGGAATATCAAATAGCATGTGGATTAATACAAATTTCAAAGAAAAAGCAACTCTACTTTTGGAAGGCAGAAGACATAGGCCTATATTGGTCACACGGGTCGAAACTGACCTTTCAGCTAACTTAAACCAAGAAATTTTGCAAACATTAAAGAAACCCATAAACCTAAAACTGTATATTCAGATTTTACAAAACAAAATCAAACAACAATACGGTTTAACTGGTCCGAAGGATCATATCTGAGAAGTAATATATTTCTCCCTAGCTTATTCCAAATTCCGTAATCTGCAAAACACGTGTAGCCTAAATACTTGTCATTAAAAATTTTCGGATCATGTCAAGATCAGCGGACCCAATGATCCCTATGTAAAGAATGGCCAATCCTTTCCGGTCTGAACTCCAATTCCACATGATGGCTAGTGCTAAAGGCAGCGAAACAGTGATTCATCTAGTTTCGCCGTGTTTAGTACTAGCCCCTTGGGGGTCAAATGTATTTCGCCTTGTTTAGTACTAACCCCTGGGGGATCAAATGTCTGGTACCGAAGTGTTCATGTCTAGAACAGCAAACCCGATTATTCCCACGTAAAGAATAACAAACCCAATAATCTTCTTGTAAAGAATAGCGAACCCTGCGAGTGGGTTCGCTAACCTTGACATGATCCCAATTTTCAATATACAAACCAAACATTATATCTTGAATTTAATAAAAAATACAAGAATCTCATAAACACTCACAGTTTATATTTACATTACGCAAAAAAATAAACAAGAAAATAAAATAAACCAACAATATGGTCTCAAACTGTTGGATTCTTTAAAACCCCAAACTGAACGTTTAGCGTAGTGTGGGATAGAATACATGAATTGGACAAAGAAAATGAACTGTTTCCATTAGAGAGAAATGTGCAGCTCTCTATTACATGGGATACTCTATTACTTTTCTCTTGGCCTCTAATGTATATTGTCAACGGACATTCTTTGTTTTTCGAAATAATGCTACACTAGAATTTTTCATATGCACAGCTTTGTAAATACATAATTAACTTGTTTGTTCATCTAATCTCTGAATGATTTAACAGGTATTAAGTTTCAATTTTATTATCTCTCTCTCTCTCTCTCTTCTCTTATTTTTCATTTATATGTATATATATATATATATATATATATATATATATATATATATATATATATATATATATATATATATATACATATATGTATGTATATATGCATACATACTATATGTATGTATATATATACATACATATATATATGTACAGTATGTATATGAATGTATATACATATATATGTATATACATACATACATATGTGTATATATATATATACACACACGTACATTCATACGGAGAGAGAGGGGTTACAGGCATATGTTCGTGGACAGAGTCATATGACAACTTCCAGTTATTATAATTATCAATTCTCAAGGTGCCGCCCTTGTTGAAAAAGCCGAATGGCAAAAGCCCACTTCTCTGCTCAAAATTCACGATGTACGAGACTTCCATTCCATTAGCATTTTAATTATAACGTACTTTTTATTAAAACTCTGGCTCATTACAAAACTCCCCAAAATTAAACACTAACAGATGAGATGACATTAAGGAGCAAAATGTGAATTAGAGAAAAAATAAATTAGTATCTTCTTTAGAAAGAGCGGAATCCATACAGCTGTATATTGATATTACAGGAAAAAATTTCATCTAGGGGATGTGACACATGACCTGGCCTGAAAAATGGCCGAACATGAAAGGAAAAAATAAGCCAATAAAAGTTACTGTTGCAGATTCCCCTAGCAATAGTTATTTTGTCTCTAACCAAATTAGAGCTAACCTAATTAACCTAGCCTTATATAGAGTGGCCAATACATCACTTACCAAAGGTATCTGTAGCCGGCATGACTTGCTCCCAAATGGGTTCATGATTTTCTTAAAATTCTGAAGTGCCAAGGACCGAAGTCTCTGAAGGAGTGACAAAAAGACGTGCATTATACAGCAAAATGGGCATTAATGCTCTACGGAGCACTAGTACTAGAGGTAGGAAGGTCCCTGAAGTATATTCCTGTCCTTGCATTAATTACATATAAATAAGTATAACCTCCCAATGCAACAAGGGGCTCCAATAAATGGGAAAATTAGGTAAAATAATTCATCCTTTTTTAGTTGATCATATAGACCTTAAGAAACTACCTATCACCTTGAGACTGGAACACGATCATTTTGTCTCAAAGGGAAGTAAAGAAAGGTGAAAATCTTGATGTTCCAGGAGACGAACGATGGAATATGCCAAAAAGAGTAATAAAACCAAGCTTCTAAATCTCTCTTTTCACTGAATAAGAAGCCCAAACTTCCCAGCCTTTTTCCTGCCAGGTACTCGTCACTGATCCCGAAAGCGACCAGCTACTTCCAATACTTTGGTGAGCTGTTGTTAAGTTAAGGCGGCCTTATGCCAAAACGGGACTTTGTTCTTTTCAGCCTGGCTTGGTACCGACCCAGTAACACCCAAGACCCTCTGTTAATGAGTCATTGTTCAAAGACTACTGAGATATGCGTGATCATGGAAACCTTAAGACTTTTTCTACGTCTCTTGAGTTTGAAAATAACTGCACTAGAGAGTTAACGCTCTTGGAATATGGTGTCACTTGATGTTTGAAAGAAAGCAGGAAAACGGGAAGTCACGTTGTCATTTTTATACAGAAATTCTATAGACACAAACCCGTTCAAAATCTATCCAATCTAACAATCAGAGCTCAGCTGAAAATATGCGGAGGATATAAAAGTAAGAGTTTCAGCTGTGCTGGGAATTACAGTACATGCCATTACCGGCATTAGCTACGAAATAAATTTAGGTAATAAAATAGTAAACTGACATAAACATGTTCTGCTTATCTTTCCATGCCATTAAAAATGTTGTAAAACAACACGACACTTGTCAATAAAGCATGTTTACATGTGGAAGTTCAGCATTCAGTAACACAGAGAGAGAGAGAGAGAGTACAACAAATCGAATTAAAGAGCCTACTTCAAAGACGAATCTGTTCCCGGGCAATCAATAGACCAGAACACCTGCTCGGGTAAGTAGGGCGACCTTCAGACTGCAGATGAAAGGAAATTGTTTGAACAGCTCGGCTGGAACGTCCGGTAAGATGCACCACTGAAATTACAATTATTTTCGTCTTTCTTCTTCTTCTTCATTTCCTTTACGTGGAAACTATTTCTTCTTCGTGTTACAAGGAAATGATTGATTCTGCTCCATGGAACTTATTTATTTTCCATTTTACATGAAAATTATTTCTTCTCCATTTCGCAAGTAAATTCTCTTTTTTCATTTTACAAGGAAATTATTTGTTCTTCATTTTACAGGGAAATTATTTTTTTTTTCATTTACAGGGAAATTATTTTGTTCTTCATTTTACAGGGAAATTGTTTCTTCTTTTTTCATTTTTTTATTTCTTCTCAATTTACAGAAAATGCTGTCTTTTTCCATTTCATTAAATTTTTGCCTTCCTTTTTCAGGGAAATTATTATTTTTTTCATCTTCCGTGGAAACTATTTCCTCTTCATTTTACAGGGAAATTATTTCTTACTAATTTTTCAGGGAAATTATATCTCGCCTTCATCGACAAAACAGACGGCGAAAGGTAGTTATTTTGCTCACATTTATTCTTCTTATTCTATAATATTAAATCAGTCGAAATATATTTATAAAGTTGGAAATGAATAGAGCAGGTAGTCTCCCGTCCCACGGAGATAGAGAGAGAGAGAGAGAGAGAGAGAGAGAGAGAGAGAGAGAGAGAGAGAGAGAGAGAGAGAGAGGATGATATAACAGCGTGGAACAATTTTCGTATTAAAGTTATATATATATTTTTTTTTTTGAGCCTCTGCAGACATTAGGGGTGGGGGGTGTAAATTTGGAGGGGAAGGGGAGTTGCATGAATTACGTTTTCTCTTACACCCATTGACGAAAACCGCAATAAATGTACGTTTTATTAATGAAATATAACAAATAAAGAAAAACTACCGAACACGGTACAACCAACATATGTGTCGGCGTCCGAACGCGCGGGTGGACATGGCTTCCACTTCGTAAAGAACATCCTAGGGGTGCATTCTAACCTAACCTTCCCTTAACTAAACCCTAACCTAAGGTGTCGATCCCCTGACCTGGCCAGGGGCTTTCCCCAAAGTTTCTCTCCTCTCTCACCAAAACGTGATACCGTGCATGCCAGAACGATGTGTGCAACTATTCTGCTCTAATTACCTTCCCCTTCCGTAACCCTAAACGTAGCTTTAAAAAGTATATAAAAATTTTCATACTTTTATTGATGTTCTGGACAAGTTTTATCGATCTTCTTAATTCTGGTAATTTCCGAGATAGCTTATAACACCTGGGCTGCCAATAACGTTTTTTTTATTTGATTTTAATTTCAGAACTTCAAATAATTTCAAAATTCGTTAGTTTTGAATTCGTCTTTTTAAATTATATCCGTGGTTCTTGATTCAACTGATGACGATTCATTGATGAGTTTTGTCAATTTGTTATTGCCAAATGTGGTGAGAGAGAGAGAGAGAGAGAGAGAGAGAGAGAGAGAGAGAGAGAGAGAGAGAGAGAAAGAGAGACTGTAAGTCTAATGCCTCGCTACCTAGGTTATTAATTAGATATCGGTCGCCCGTAGAAGCGGGGAACTTGAGCGTCTAGCGCTCGGCTTTAATGTTCGTTTTCTGTCTTCACTCTCAAAGCATCCTTATAAACAGCTAGATAAAAAAATTCGTCTGAAACGAAATATAATCTATTATCTCGCATGGAAAACGAAAACAAAATTGCAAGATACGACCAAACCAGCTGAGAGAATCTTACGGGGAACCCATTACGCAACAGCTGTGTGGCAGCGTGGTCCGTCGTAATTGGTCGAAATGTATCTAGCTTACCATTCGAAACCAAGGCTGTTCTCCGCCTCCTCTAACCGTGAGTAAAGGTTGAGCAACGAACATGTGTCAGACACATGGAAGGGCCAATGCCTAGCACTTCACCCCTAGTGTGGTAAGTGCTGAGTGCTGCTGCTCTCGCACACAGCCACACGCACACACACACACTCGTCTGACACTTACCAGGCTGTGTTTTGTGACGTCGGCTGGCGAGAAATCTATCCAATCCGTATGAGAATGCCGCATATAGAGACGGGCGGGCTGGCTGCCGACATCCCCTTCACCCGTCTCTCTCTCTCTCTCTCAAATAGGACGACGAGCGTTTAACCCACTGACTCGCATCCTTCTGGAAGCGTTTGGTTACGTAAGATCTTTGCTTGTTTCGGTTCGTCTGCGCCAAGGAAAATGTGAATTGAAATGAATAAATCTTTGCAACAGATTCCGATTTATCATTTATCTTTATCAAGCAAGAAGTAAAATACATCTATACTATCATATTCAAATAAATCAGCCGGAACCTGTTCGAAAACTATTGGAACTTAGAGTACCAACAGACAAATCGAAGAATCATCCAGTAAGCAAGGCAGTCTTCGGTATCTGAACATCGAGGACTTACGAAGCCACGACAATATCGAAAGTATTACTCCGAACATAAAGGTATTATTTTTACGGCGCTACTCTCGACTTAAATTTTAAAAAAAAAAAGGAAAAAACTGACTCAGAAATGTTTGAAACATAATTCAAGGAAATGAATCTACAAGAACACAATTCCCTTAAAGTTAATCTTGTAAAGTTATTTACACTCTGTACTTCTACTCGTCAAGGACTTTATATATATATATATATATATATATATATATATATATATATATATATATATATATATATATATAATATATATATATATATATATATATATATAATAGATAGACATATATATAGATAGATAGATAGACATATATAATATATATATATAGATATAGATACAGGTATTTTTGTGTACGCGTGCACATGAACACACAACCTAACGAACACACACGCACACACACACACACGCGCAAACCAGCAGTGAACCTCGCGAAGAGAAGCGTCTACGTGGCAACGCCACAGCAGGAAATAAACAACAATGGTGAAAACGGAAGTGAGCGAAGCCCTTTAGGGTTTGCTGACCTGACGCGGACGTAAGGGAATTGATGTCTAGGAAAACACAAAAAACATTATCCCATTACGGCAAATCACGTCTCTCCTTTCCCGCGTCGGCGTTGATGACCATGACACTTTGCGACGCCGCTTTGCAGAAATGAATCGGTTGCCTCGCGAGTATTCAGTAAAGGTTATTTTTCTGAATATTTGGCGGAAGTTGCATTAGATATGATTTGGTTTTGTTTCAAGTATTCAGTAAAGGTCTTCTATCTATCTATCTATCTATCTATCTTCTATCTATAATAATACTTTCTATAATAAAATCCGAATGGATCTTTCATGTGGGCGAGGTAGGTGCAAACCTGTTTGTCAGGGAAACCTCAGGAGGGTAGGGGAGACATGACACATCCACCCCTCCTCCTGCAAACCTGTTTGTCCGCCCCAGGTGGGCGGGGTAGGTAGGGGAGAAGATAGGAAGACATGACACATCCACCTTCCCCCTGTTTGTCGGAACGGGTAGTAGTCCGCTGCCCAGGGTCCGCAGGGTGCAGGCGTAGGTATGGGGTCGAGAGGGTAGGGGAGACCTGACACATCCACCTTCCCCCCTGCAAACCTGTTTGCCCGCCCTGGGTGGAGGCAGGGTAGGTAGGGGATAAATGACGGGCATCAAGCTCGTGTCTGAATATTTGGCGTAAGTTGTATCAGAAACGAATTGTTTTGTAACAAGAATTCAGCAAAGATTATCTCTGAATATTCAGCAAATGTTACTTCAGACAGGTTACCTCGAAATATTCGACAATGGTTATTTCTGAATACACAATGAAGGTTATCTGACGAATATTCACTATGGAATGTTTCTGAACTTGAAGCAAATGCTGACTGTGAATACTCACCTTCGGAAAATTAAGCAACGGATATTTCTGAACACTTAACGACAACATCTAGCTGTCAAATCAGATAGCCCTCTCAATATTAAGTCAAGAGCTATTTATAAATATCGCTCCGAAAATTCAGTTATCCCTGAATATTTATATTGAAATGAGCATTCGCAATACTCAATCAAAGGTATTTCTGAATATCTCATTGGAGATTCAGTTATTCTTGAATATATCTATTAAAAATCCGAATTTTCAAATGACATTAGCACTCGGAATATTCAGCAAAAGATAATTTTAAGGATATGACTGAAAATTCGGTCATTCCCGAATATTTAAAAAAAAATCTCCGAAATTTCATATAAAATTATACTTAAATATTTTCATTTACAGGTGTTTCTGACTGTCTCTACGAAAATTCAGTGAAGGTCGTCTTCGAGATCCACGTCAAAGCCGTATAGCAATATCATGCCGACGTGGAAATAATGACAGTGAACGCCGTCACATCTTCGCGGCCGTCATCTACACGCAAGTGCACAGAAAAAGGAAGTGCGTTCACACGCACCTAAGCACGCGAACACGCAAGCACACACACACACACACACGAACACACACACATATATATATATACATAATATAAATGTATAAATACATATGCATATACAAATATATATTTCCACTACATATATTTATATACATACATATATATATATATATATATATATATATATATATATACATATATATATATATATATATATATATATATATATATATATGCATGCATGTAAGTATATACTCTACGTCACTTAACAGCGTGACAAAAAACGCTGAACTGAGGCCACGGGAATAATATGATAAAGAATGTACCGAGAGCGCTTTCGTGTTATTTCAACACATTTTCTAGGTACAACGTGGCAAAAATATGTTGAAATAACACGAAAGTGCCCGGCAAACTCTCCTGCCGTTTTATTCCCGTGGCCTTAGCTCGCTCTCTCTCTCTCTCTCTCTCTCTCTATTTATATATATAAAAATGTTTGTGTATGTATGTGTATATTATATACATATATGTATATATACATATATCTATATATACATATACAAATATATATGTACTGTATATATATTATATATAAACTCGTATACCGATAATATTTTCTTAAAAAAAACCAATGATAAACTAAGCACACTGTAACAGTATTTCGTCAGTCGTGTTATCGCAGATAAAAGGAGACGCTGGTGTTATCTAATCGCGTCTGTAGAAAAAGACAGAAGCTCTTAAGAGTAGCTGACATTTCAGAACTTCATGTCTACACAGACACGAAAGCTTGTGTTTCCCTTATATCCTGATTTTGTTTATTTTTTTTATTTTTTTTTCCTTCATATCTATTTTGCTGATTCTGTGGCCAAGCGCTGGAACCTATGAGGTCATTCAGCGCTGAAAGGGAAGGAGGTTTGAAAGGTGTGGCAGGAGGAAAGCCTCGCAGTTGCACTATGAAACAATTGTTAGAGAGGATAAAAAAAGTTAAGTATACCTTAGTTTTACCAGACCACTGAGCTGATTAACAGCTCTCCTAGGGCTGGCCCGAAGGATTAGACTTATTTTACGTGGCTAAGAACCAATTGGTTAGTTAGCAACGGGACCTACAGCTTATTGTGGAATCCGAACCACATTATAGCGAGAAATGAATTTCTATCACCAGAAATAAATTCCTCTAACTCTTCATCAACCGGTCGGGGAATCGAACTCCGGCCCAGCGAGTGCCATTCCGCAGCTCTACCGACTCACCCAACGAAGAGCTTTGTTAGAGAGGATGGAAAGTAAGATGGAAGAAAGAGAATATGAACGGAGGTACAGTAAAAGGAGTAAAACGGTTGCAGCTTGAGGTGCGCTGACAGCAGTATCCCCTTACGGGGGAATATTTTTTGTTTTTCCTTCAGCTTTACTTCTTATTTTTTTTTATTTTACCTTCGTGTCTATTTTTTTTTTTTATTTTACCTTCATGTCTATTTTTATTTTTTTTTTTTACCTTCAAGTCTATTTTTATTTCCGTAAATTTTACCTTCATCTCTATTTTTATTTTTTAAATTTTGTTAATTTTACCTTCATGTCTATTTTTATATTTCACCTTCATCTCTATTTTTATTTTTTAAAATTTTACCTTCATGTCAATTTTTATGTTTTTTAATCTTACCGTCATGTCTATTTTTGTTTTTTAAAATTTTACCTTCATGTCTATTTTAAGTTTTTTAAAGCTTACCTTCATGTCTATTTTTATTTTTTCTAATTTTACCTTCATGTCTATTTTTATTTTTTTATTTTACCTTCACCTCTATATTTATTCTTTTTAATCTTACCGTCATGTCTATCTTTTTTTTTTAATTTTAACTTCATGTCTATTTTTATTTTTTTTATTTTTACCTTCATCTCCATTTTTATTTCTAAATTTTACCTTCATCTCTATTTTTATTTTTTAATTTTACCTCCACTATTTTTATTATTTTTATTTTACCTCCACCTCTATTTTATTTATTTTTTTAAATTTTACCTCCACCTCTAATTTTCTTTTCTTTTTATTTTACCTTCATCTCCATTTTTAATTTTTAAATTTTACCTTCACCTTCATTTTTATTTATTTATTTTACCCTCATCTCTATTTTTCCTAATGCTGTGCTGTATTCTGTAAGAAGCCCGAGAGCATGAGTGCTTTGGAAATGATATATATTTTATCCCGCAACATTACGGAAGCTCTATGTTCAAGCTCATCCGGTTTATCTACTTCAAGTGTTATGTTCTAAACACCTAGCAATATTATGTCAAAAGCTATAATATGGACTCAACGTATGATACAGGGCACGCGTTGTTTTAAGAGAAAAGTTGACAATGACCTTTTCATTATTATTATTATTATTATTATTATTATTATTATTATTATTATTATTATTATCATTATTATTATTATTATTATTGTGTCTTCTCAACGGTATATGGATGCCATTCCTTTCGACGAAGTTTGCCTCAAAGAAGGCCTTCTAGATTATTATTATTATTATTATTATTATTATTATTATTATTATTATTATTATTATTATTATTATTATTATTATGAAGAGTTTAACCACAGTCAAATTCTTTCCAAGATATTATTATTATTATTATTATTATTATTATTATTATTATTATTATTATTATTATGAAGAGTTTAAACAGACAACCAAATTCTTTCCAAGATACTATTATTATTATTATTATTATTATTATTATTATTATTATTATTATTATTATTACAACAGACAGCTAAATTCCAAACATCAACTAGAAATGACCAGAGTGATCATACTCAATAAAAAACAATTGAGAAATAGCATTCCCCTTGCTACCACAAAAATTTCCAATCTACAAAATACGTGCAAATATAGGTCACTAACCTTCCAAACACACGAGTCTCACATTGCATTTTAAATCGTATCGACATTTCAGCAAGCTATCAAAACTGCCTGTTTGCATTTGAACGCAGAGGCACATTATTCAACCAGCGCACTCGTCGACCTCTTGCAAGGAGAAGAAGAGGAAGAGGAAGACATAAGGTTCAAACTCATAACGCTTATTAACTAGCTCAACGACGCTCAAGTGGCAGAAATGCGCGATAATTATCGCCATGTGAACCAATCGAGGTTCATTGACGTATACGCATCAGTTGTAACTGTGAGACGCGGACTGTTTGTCTTTATTATTATTATTATTATTATTATTACTATTATTATAAATCGTGGTGGAATGGGTAGTGTTTAGGCGTAGTAACAAAGTTTAACTGGGCAACACCAAATTGCAATAAATAAATAAATAAATTAACAAATAAATATATATATTACTGTATATATATGTATATATATATTTATATGTATATATACATATATATATGTATATTTTATGCAGAAGTATATATATATATATATATATATATATATATATATATATATATATATATATATATATATATATATATATATATATATATATATATATATATATATATATACATGGAAAAAACAGTAAAAATCATCCCCAAGTTGAAGAAGATAAGAGAAGATAAAGGGAATCACAGAAAGAAGAGATGGCACTTACTAAAAAAAAGGAAAAAGTATTAATAAATTAACAAACAGATGAAAATGTATTAAAATGCAAGGAGAATAGTATTACACTGCGCCTTCACTTGAACCTCTGAAGTTCCCATTCCAAAGGTAAAAAGATTACGGTTGTTTTTGCGGAGGTAACACAGTTTTTTTAATAATAAATAATAATAATAATAATAATAATAATAATAATAAAAAATAATAATAATAATAGGTCTTATTAAAAAGGATGGCTGTATTATGCGAATTTATCTTATATAGTGTCTTTTCTATCCTCCTTATGATTCGCTTTTCAGGCTCAGCGATGTTAGTCAGTAACTGGACGATATTCATGTTGGAAAAGGACAGTGTGCGGAATATTGAAGTCTTTTATAATAATAATAATAATAATAATAAAATGAAACTGCATTAACCCTAATTCGGTCAAAAATACTTGTAAAAGTTTATATATTTTAGATAAATGAATCACTGTGGATTAACTATTTATTGCAATAATAATAATAATAATAATAATAATAATAATAATAATAATAATAATAATAATAATAATAATATTTCAAATTGTTTATATCTTAGACATGTGAATTGTTGAGGACTCACTATTCATTGCACTGCTAACACTACTACTACTACTACTACTACTACTACTAATAATAATAATAATAATAATAATAATAATAATAATAATAATAATAATAATAATAATAATAATGAGGAGAAAAAGGACCTGTCTTGTGTAGATTTATTTTTTTCGTATTTTCTGATTAAAACACAATATTCTTCTGATTCTTTGTCAAAAGGCGATTATGCTTTGCATGCTAATAATAATAATAATAATAATAATAATAATAATAATAATAATAATAATAATAATAATAATGACGAGAACAGCAGTGACACGAATAATAATAATGATAATAATAATAATATTAATGATAATGACGAGAGCAGCAATGACACGAATAATAATAATAATAATAATAACAATAATAATAATAATAATAATAATAATAATAATAATAATAATAATAATAATGACGAGAGCTGCAGTGGCAAGAACAACAACGACAACAATAATAATAATAATTAATGAATATCTTAAACCTAATTCAGATTGCTCTACTAATTCTTTATTCCTGCCACTCAAGTGGAGACAATATCCCATAATTCTATAAACTAACTCTCTCTCTCTCTCTCTCAGGTACGCTCTCTCTCTCTCTCTCTCAGTATTTATCTCTCTAATTTTGTATATATATATATATATATATATATATATATATATATATATATATATATATATATATATATATATATATATATATATATATATATATATATATATATATTTCTCTTCTTCCTCTTCTTTCTCTGCATCTTTTCCCACTTCTATGTGGGGTCGATATTTCTGTCAGCTTTCCTCCACCTGGCTCGGTCAGCACATCGTCCTCTGACAATTGTTTGTCTATATATATATATATATATATATATATATATATATATATATATATATATATATATATATATATATATATATACACATACAGTATATATATATATTATATATTTATATATGTGTGTATATGTATAACTGAATCACGAAAAATATGGAACGTGATGAATATAAAAATAAAGACAAAATCCACGAAGAAAGAGAGACAAAACCCACGAAGGAAAGAGAAACAATGGAGCGCTGCAAGGCCTTTCGACAGTCTGCTAAGTAAAGGACTATAAGTCGAAAGGCCTTGCAGCACTCCACTGTTTCTCTTTCCTTCGTAGATTTTGTCTTTATTTTTATATATATAATATATACATATATACAATATATACATATATACAATATATATATTACATATATAATATATATACATATATGTGTTTGTGCGTGTGTGAGTGTGCGTGGGTGGGTGTGTAAATAGGAAAATAGAAAAAAACTCCTGGAATGTTAATAAGCAGCTAAAACCAGAAAACATCGAAAAAAACGGGGCAACTCATTTGGTGTTTACACCGTTTCCGTAATACCACAGGGGCGGCTCTCTCATTTGTACCTTTGTAATTTACAGAATATTTGTCTAAAAAAAAAAAAAAGGAAAGAGCTAAATTCACCGTGTACGCGTTTAACCGACTAAATTCCGTCCATGGGAACATAACATAAAATGTTGACATAAATACAAAATTAACTAGAATTGTAAAAATTACTGATTACAAGAATTACAGCATTGCGTTATAAATTGTTTAGAGATGTTATCCATGTATCAGACAAACTAATCAACAGGGAGAGAGAGAGAGAGAGAGAGAGAGAGAGAGAGAGAGAGAGAGAGAGAGAGAGAGAGAGAGAGGTCCTTGATGAATGGTTCCGAGTCAGTGAGGGGTGAAGATTACCTTGTCGAAACCTTCCTATTTTTAATTATGAGGCAGTGATGATAAATCAATCTCTTTCTCTCTCTCTCTCTCTCTCTCTCTGCCCCAGCTGCGACCCACTATAGTCAGCAGACCACACGTAATTACGACTCAAATACTCTAGCTACAGAGACACACGTGTCACTGAGAGAGAGAGAGAGAGAGAGAGAGAGAGAGAGAGAGAGAGAGAGAGAGAGAGAGAGATCATTGCAATTTTGCCCTCTGCAATTGCTAAGAGATGACACTCACCAAGATGGTTTTATCGAGTTGCTAATGCGAATCTTCTGACCGTCATTCCAAGTTAATAGTTTCCACCGGACGCAACGCATCTACTGGTTGGTTCACTTCCGCCCTTGTGGTTTAGTGATGACCTGTGAATATCAGGACACAGGTGTCCAATACATAAATAATCTCTTTTGGGTCTGGACACACGAATAATCGACTTTTCATGTCACCTCGAAGGTATTAGTAAAAATTAATAGCTTTCATAGAATACTGAATGACGAATCAACTTCATTTCATATCCCACGATCCTAGTTAATATTGCAGCCCACCGCCGCAGAGAAAAAAATTAAATAAAAGGTTTACATGTCCATAAAACTTGGAAAAGCTTCGATAAAATTAAAAAGTGTTGATCTTGACTGAAAATAAAGATTTTACCGACAACTCGTTGAAAATGAAAACGCGGGAGTATATTAAATTCGGCAGTAGGCCAAATTAAGGGGATAGTGAACCCTCCCCCCAAAAACAAAAATAAATACATATATAAATTTTCTTCATACCCATGAGATTTGGAAAAGCAACAAAATAATAAAAATATAACGGTACTAATTGGAAAATAAACATTTTACCCACAACTTAAACGGAACTAAAAAACCAGAAAAAAAAATAAATAAATACCTAAAAAAAAATAAATAAAGATTTCTACAGTTAAAGTATACTCTAGTGTAACCAGATCACTGACCTGATTAACAGCTCTCCTATATATATATATATATATATATATATATATATATATATATATATATATATATATATATATATATATATATATATATATATATATATATATATATATATCTTATATGTTTATAGTCAGCCCCTGTGTAACGATCTTAACATTTTATATATATATATATATATATATATATATATATATATATATATATATATATATATATATATATATATATATATATATATGTATATGTATATATATGAAATGTCTGCTCACGTGTGTGTATACATGAAACGTAACACAGGTGTCTATCCCACAAATGTTAGAGATGATAAATTCTGATCTAAGAAATTATTTTCAAGCTTGATTCAGCTGCTGTGGTTTCACTATCGAAATCGTACCTTGCGGTGTGATAGCTTTTTAAGCATTAGCTACAAAACTTGGATCTTCATACGAAGAATATCGTAAGACAGACAATATGAAAACAAAAATCCTACAAACGCGTCAGCCAAATCATTTCAAATATACAACTATTATTATTATTATTATTATTATTATTATTATTATTATTATTATTATTATTATTATTGAGAAGATTACCCCCTTCCAAATGGAACATGCCCACGGGGGACACTGACTTCAAATTCAAGCTTCCAAAGAATATGGTGTTCATTAGAAAAAAAGTAACAGAAGGTGTAGAGAAATACAAAGAAAATATCTCATTTATTAAAAGAAAAAATAATTCAACACTTTAAAAAATAAATAGATAAAAATGTAAGAAAATTATTAAATTGCAAGGAGAACTAATAGGGAATAATTTAACAGACGATAACGTTTGTTGTGCACAGCCATAAATCATGGATGCCCAGAACGATTTCAAAGTGATTTTTATTCCTGGTAAATTTATTTCGGATCAGAGGATTTAGGCCACAGGCCAAGCGCTGGGGCCCATGGGGTCACTTTTGCCAAAAGGGAAATTGAGAGTAAATAAGTTTCAAAGGTGTAACAGGAAGAAAAAAACAAAGTATATCTTAGTTTAACCAGACCACTGAGCTGTTTAACAGCTCTCCTAGGGCTGGCCCGAAGGATTAGATTTATTTTACGTGGCTAAGAACCAACTGGTTACCTAGCAACGGGACCTACAGCTTATTGTGGAATCCGAACCACATTTTCACTAGAAATGAATTTCGACCACCAGAAATAAATCCCTCTAAGTCTTCATTGGCCGGTCGGAGAGTCGAACGCTGGGCCAACTGCGTGGTAACAGGACGAAAACCTCAAAGCAGCTGCGTTACGAAACAAATGTTATGAGAAGTTGGCAAGTACGATGGAAGAATGAGAATAATGAACGGTAGCAGTACAGTAAAAGGAATGAAAGGGGCTGCAGCTAAGGGACGAAGGGACGCTGCAAAGAACCTTCAGTAATACCTACAGTGCATCGCGTGAGGTGCACTGACGGCACTAACCTCCCCCCACCCCCCCGGGGAAATTTATTTCGGAACGATTCCTGTTTATTGACATTCGAAAACTGAACAAGACATGTTCCCCAAAAACTCGAAAGGGCTTAAAAATACAGTTTTTGTTTTCACGCGACCAACTGAACTCTGGCGGAATAAAGGGCAGGGGGCGAGAAAACATTTTCATAAAGCTTTGTTAGCAAACTATAGATAGGTATTATGCAGATAATTAAGCCAAGTGTTAAAAGCTTTTATCTCTCTAATTAGGCTCGGGCTAAAGTTCATGAGGTGTTAAAATAAAACATATCCCCCCACTCTCCCCCCCCCTCTCTCTCTCTCTCTCTCTCTCTCTCTCTCTCTCTCTCTCTCTCTCTCTCTCTCTCTCATAGAAGAGAGTTATATATAGTTTATAGATAAGGTTTCAGATTACTAGTAAAATTTGAAATCTCTTTAATTCATTCCATGCCTACATATAAATTCTCTCTCTCTCTCTCTCTCTCTCTCTCTCTCTCTCTCTCTCTCTCTCTCTCTCTCTCAAAAGAGCTACTATATAGTTTATAGATAAGGTTTAAGGTTACTAGTAAAATCTGAAACCCCTTTAATCCATTCCACGTCTAAATATAACTCTCTCTCTCTCTCTCTCTCTCTCTCTCTCTCTCTCTCTCTCTCTCTAAAAGAGCTCTCTTTATAGATAAGGTTTAAGGT
>NC_089793.1:5262823-5265323 GCF_040412425.1 Macrobrachium rosenbergii | reverse complement strand
ACTCTGTCGGTGATTGAAAAAAAATACATGACTAAGATTAAACTGTGAGCCAGAACGTTAAATGGCAAATGCAATTTGAAATCGAGGTATACCAGCCGATTCGTAATTTTGAAAATTAGTGACTTGCCTTCCTAAGAAGTGCAATGACTGAAGAATGGAAAAATAATCTATTCCTGACTGAAATTAAGGATGAAAAACAAAATCTGCAAGCTGGAAAGGCTAACACAATCAGGCCATTGCTCTGTAGAAAGTATTTATAGACTAATAAAGTCAGAAAGCATAAATTTCACGTTTAGGTCAAAAAATTAAGTCTTTGAATCAAAATTACCTTTGTAATATTGCAGATATGGGTCTCGTCTTCATATCAAATGTAAATTTAGGTTAAAAATCCAGAGGCCAAGAGGCACCAGGTTAATGATAGGAAAGATCCAGAGAAGACTTTCCAGTGCACAGTACCCAGTCTTCTAGTTAAAAGTCATATAATATTATTATTATTATTATTTTATTATTATAATAATGTGTGTTATGTGTGTGTGTGTGTGTGTGTGTATTAATTATTGAGAAGATGAACCCTATTCATATGGAACAAGCCCATATATAGGCAAACTGATTGAAATTACGGTTCTCAAAAGAATATGGTGTTCATTCGAAAGAGGTAAACAGAAAGGTAATGGAAAATACAGAAATACAGAATAACGGATAAACAAACCTGTAATGATAGGAAAAGCTGAAGAAGAGGCTCAATACGACATTAAATATTCACAAATATTTTATTACAAAAAAAAAATCAACCGAGTTATAAAATGAATTGCGCCAAAAGAATATAAAACTTATGCTTTATCATAACTAAACTAAGTGAAATTAATAGTCTCGGAATGATGTGACAGAACTTTATAATAATACCGATAGGCAAATAAACAAAATATTAAACATGAAAACTCAACTGCCAAATTAAGTAACAGAACACTGAAATAACAACTGCAACGAGTAAACTGATACAAATTAAATAAACTCCCCGAAAAGCCATAACAGTGAGCTGGCAAGGTCGACCAACCCATTTTACACCTAAATTTGAATCCACAACTGGAAGTAATTTCTAGATATGTTCGACGTGTTTGTGGTATAATCACATACCCAATAAAAGCGAATCGTGCACGCAAGCGCACGCACAACCACAAACATATGCGAATATATTCTCGAAGGCAAGGGGATAGGGCACCATTGTTACAATTAGTTTATTATGTCGACGTTTCACGACAGTTCCTGTCGTGGCGTTTTCAAGGCTGCAGTGAATAAAAAAAAAAAACCTCTGTCCAATTGTTCATCGCTTAACCTTTTGTTTATGTTTTTCTTCTCCCGTCCTTTCTTGCTCTTGCTGGGTTCTTGAGAAAACTTACGACGTTTTAGTCTTATTACTACTGCGGTTTAGGTATGCCTATTTATTTGTCTTATTTATATGTGTATATCGATGCTTTCATGTGACTTTTTGTAAGCAGGTTTTTTAATCACTGCAGCCTCGAAAATGCGACGACAGCAATTGTCGTGAAACGTCGGCATAATAAACTAATTGTAACAGTGGTGCTCTTTCCCTTCGCCTTCGAGATTGTATCCTGAGTCGAGACTCACCTACTTGAGCGTATATATATATATATATATATATATATATATATATATATATATATATATATATATATATATATATATATATATATATATATATATATTACATATTTATAACGTGGATATATACTTATAATTATATATATATATATATATATACTTATAATATATATATATATATATATATATATATATATATATATATATATATACACATTGCACACAAAATAATTCAATGTCACATTAGAAAAAGCATTTCATAATGAAGCAACTGATAAGAGAAAGTGGAAAGAAAGACGCAAGAAAGAGAATATGAACGGAGGTACAACAAGAGGAACGAAAGGGGTCGTAGCCAGGGGCCGAAGGGACCTTGCAAAGAACCTTGAGTAATGCCTACGGTGCACCACATGTGGTACACTGAGGGCACTAGCCGGGGGAACCCCGTGCCCCCCTTAGGGGGTGGTGACCCAGCACATCGGTGCAGGTGTTTGGAATAAAATAAATCCTTTCGAGGACAAAGGAATCTCGTTCGTTGACACAGTTTGAATTTGCATGAAAGATAGACGAGTATTGTTGAGGAAATAACTTTTAAAATAAGTAAATAAGTTAAATAACTATCAAATACACAGATAATGGCAGACTTGACTTGCGATGCTTAAAAGTAATGGTCGCTGAAGTAACATATATCGTCTTTATGAATATATATATATATATATAATGAGAGAGAGAGAGAGAGAGAGAGAGAGAGAGAGAGAGAGAGAGAGAGAGAGAGAGAAATTTCCGACTTATTCCTCAGAACTGGGAAAAATTTAATTCGGTTTTCCTCTGCTCCAAAATTCTCCGAATTTAGCAGCACTATTATTATTATTATTGTTTTTTT
>NC_089793.1:5182823-5257823 GCF_040412425.1 Macrobrachium rosenbergii | reverse complement strand
TTTGCTGAAGTACCTTCACAAAAAGAATGTATTTTCTTTCTTTCTTTTTTGCAAGCGGAATTTGTTTCTGAATACTAAAACCGACTTGCTGCGTCGACGATGTTGGGAGGGGGTTATGTCTTTTGTCAGTGTCTTGGTCATTCAGCGCTGAAAGGAAAATCAAGGAAAAAATGTCCCGAAGTTTCTTCGGCCGCAATCGAGTTTTCTGTACAGCCGCTACAGCGTATAATCAAGGCCGCCGGAAATAGATCTATCCTTCGGTGGTCTCGGTATAATGCTGCATGAGCCGCGGCCCATGAAAATTTAACCACGGTGGCCTAACCTATATCTTTGCCAGACGTACGATTATGGCTAACTTTAACTTTAAATAAAATAAAAACTACTGAGGCTGGAGGGCTGCAATTTGGTATGTTTGATGATTAGAGGGCGGATGATCAACATGCCAATTTGCAGCCCTATAGCCTCTGTAGTTTTTAAGATCCGGTAAAACTAAAAGGGTTTAAAGGTGTAATGGGGGAAATCCTCGCAGCTGCACTACGATACAGTTGTCAGAAGAGGCTGGAAAGTAAGAAGAGTGTCTGGATAATGCGTTTGTGTTGAAGAAATGTCTCAAGAATGGATGTGCGGGTTTGGATGAAATTTGTTAACACATTCATCGGGTCATCCAGCTCCAAACTGTTCGAAGGAGTAAATTGCAACTGAAATATGTAACCATTAATTTATTTCTTAATATTGCTATACCTTAATTAATCTAAAATAATGTAAGAGAAACGTGTCTTTTCACACATTAATATGAGGCTTGGTATTTGGTTTTGAATTTAAAATCAGGGAAAATTTATATATTTATATACTAAGCTCTGCTATAAATACAATTCGGTATTTATAAAAGGTAAAAGGCTATAATAAATATTCTTGAAATATTACTATTAACACAGCAGAAACTTATGTTAAAATATATAATTATATATATCTGTATATGTATATATATATATATATATATATATATATATATATATATATATATATATATATATATATACATACACATATACATGTGAGAGAAGAAACATAAGAATAATGTTGAATATCGTATGACACACTGCCGGCCTAGTTCCACCACGTATCATGCCAGACTATTATTTACACATGCACACACACACACACACACACACATATATATATATATATATATATATATATATATATATATATATATATATATATATATATATACACACTCAAAATAACAATAAAACAGCAAAATTAAAAGGACCATGGAATGAAAACATACCGGAGTGATGACGCAGACGGACGATTCCTTTCGTCACCACTGCCATGGAGCCCTTTGCGCGTAACCGTATCATCACCGCGTTCCTTTGAGCGATTAATTCATTACGGTGTTATGCATATCATTCTGAGTAATACGCGCGCCTGAAAGCGTGATTTATTTATCTCTCTCTCTCTCTCTCTCTCTCTCTCTCTCTCTCTCTCTCTATATATATATATATATATACCATATATATATATATATATATATATATATATATATATATATATATATATATATATATATATATATATAACTATATATATATATATATATATATATATATATATATATATATGTATATTGTATATATATATATATATATATATATATATATATATATATGTATTATATAGATATATAACTATATATATATATTATATATATATGAATGTATATGTATGTATATATGTATGTCAAGTTGGCATTATCACGTCCATATGGAATACAGTATGTTGTATGTTGAAGATATATAGAAGGTGTTTACTATTCAAATTATGTACAGTATATAAATATATATATAAATACATATATATATATACATATGTATATACTGTATACACATAATTTGAATAGTAACACCTTCTGAAGCCACATCTTCAACATACAACATACCGTATACCATGCCTGTGGGCGTGAGATGAGTAGCTAACTTGACACTTTCTATCTGATGAATGAAAGTCACACCACGGCTGTATTGACAGTCTGAAAACCTTATACTTTCGTTTAGACGGAAACGAGAAATGCTGATTATCGAACAATCCTCCTGAGGTGAGTTCTATTACTAGTGATGCGTTTCATTTTGAATTCTTCTCAGCTGTTAATCATTTAAACAACTGGAAATAGGTGGGGAAAATAATTCAAATAAAATAATATAAATACAAATGAAAAATAATCTTCATCATGAATCAGCGCCTCGATTATTATTATTATTATTATTATTATTATTATTATTATTATTATTATTATTATTATTATTATTATTACTGTCGTTGTTATCACAAAAATAAAAAATAAAAATAATCATATCATAAATCATAATCTCGATTATTATTATTATTATTATTATTATTATTATTATTATTATTATTATTATTACTACTACTACTACTACTACTACTACTACTACTATCACAAAAACAATACAATAAAAAATTAAATAATATAAATAAAAAAAAATAATCATCATCATAAATTATATTATTATTATTATTATTATTATTATTACTATTATCATTATTATTGCTGTTTTTGCTGTTATACGTAAATTTCAATCGTATGTGACATTGCCCAAATTTAAGCTTCTAATACCACACGATCCCCAGAGCCCGCCAAACATTTATACATACCCACATCCAAGCATTACACGTCTAGGATGCAAGCAAACGTTTGCGTGCTCATGCGTGTCTGTGCCTGCGTGTGTGGGTGTTTGTGCTTGCGTGTGTGTGTGTGTGTGTGTGTGTGTGTGTGTGTGTGTGTGTGTGTGTGTGTTCAGAGATGATAACAGAGTCCAATCCTCTCTGTTTATTGCGCCCAGCTCCCGTTTGATAACTCCGCATATCTCTGTTTGCCAAATCATCGGGTTTTCGACAGCGAGATAAAGAGAGAGCAGTATAACCTTATCTTCTGCTGCACACAGAGAGAGAGAGAGAGAGAAAGAGAGATGCATTACATTGGAAGAGAAGAGAGAGAGAGAGGAGACTGCTGTACTATTTTGAAGAGAGAGAGAGAGAGAGAGAGAGAGAGAGAGAGAGAGAGAGAGAGAGAGAGAGAGGAGCCTGATGCATTACTTTGAAAGAAAGAAAGAAAGAGGAGATTGCTGTAATATTTTGAATGAGAGAGAGAGAGAGAGAGAGAGAGAGAGAGAGAGAGATTGGTAATTAATGAACTCCTATATAAGTGAGCAGGAGAGAGTATGCTGCATTATTTTGAAAGAGAGAGAGAGAGAGAGAGAGAGAGAGAGAGAGAGAGAGAGAGAGAGAGAGATGTGTTATGTTGAAGAGACAAAAGAGAGAGAGAGAGAGAGAGAGAGAGAGAGAGAGAGAAAGTGGTAACGTATAAATTGTTACCAACGAAATAATGTATCCACAGTCTAACAACAGTAACCCAAGTGCATTAACAAAAGTATAAAAACAGATATGAACTCTCCAATACTTGAGCTACTAAATGTCTATACCTGAACACTGACGTTGCACACGTCAGCGAGACAACACAAAACACTTGCCAAAAGCTTTCCTAAATAAATAAAAAAAAATAAATAAAAAAAGTGAAAAATGCGCCTAAGTTTCCTCGGCGCAATCGAGTTTTCTGTACAACCGCTACAGCGTATAATCAAGGCTACCGAAAATAAATCTATCCTTCGGTGGTCTCGGTATAATGATGTATGAGCCGTGGCCCATGAAATTTTAACCACGGACCGCTGATGGCCTATCCTATATTGTTGCCAGAAGCACGATTATGGCTAACTTTAACCTTAAATAAAATAAAAACTACAGAGGCTAGAGGGCTGCAATTTGGTATGTTTGATGATCGGAGGGTAGATGACTACCACACCAATCTGCAGCCCTCTAGCCTCGGTAGTTTTTAAGATCTGAGGGCGGACTGAAAAGTACGGACAGAAAAAAGTGTGGACAGATTAAAGTGTGGACAGACAGCCAAAGCCGGAACAATAGTTTTCCTTTACAGAAAAATAAAGAATCACCAGATCAGGGGAATTTTTACAGTGAACACGCTCATGTGGATGCAGAGTACGGAAAAATGACTCAACTTGCAACAAAACTTAGCAGTCTGGTACCAATGGCAATTGCCAAAAAATGAGACCCGGAAGCGAAGAGAATTAAGATTACTGAGTGAGAATTTGTAGGAGTGAAAGTTCTCAACAAATTCTGAATTTTCCAAAAACGTCCCGTCGGCATTTTGACAACTCCAAAGAGGAAGCCTTGGCACTAAGAATTTCTTGCTTTGGTATATAGTAAACAGTGCGTTCAGGCTTATCATCTAGAGTCCACGTTCCGAAACGATAAAAGGAAATATGAGATATATATATATATATATATATATATATATATATATATATATATTATATCTACATATATACACACATTTATATATATACATATATATACATTTATATATATAGACAGATATGTATGTATATATATATATATATATATATATATATATATATATATATATATATATATATATATATATATGTGTGTGTGTGTGTGTGTGTGTGTGTGTGTATACAGTATATATATAGATATGCATGTATATATTATATATAAATATATACATACATGTAGAATCTACCGGTCACTTTTCACCAGATACGTATGTAATTGTAATTCGAGAAGTTAAGAGGGCATTGTGGCTATTACAATTACTTTTATATACATATATATAAAATATATAAAACATATATATACACACACGTGCGTATGCGTCAAAGTGATAGCAATGGAACAGCATAAAATTCGAGCAAAACTTCACCACAAAATTTGCTCACAGGGGGGACATCAGTAAACGAAGAGGTGGAAGAAAACGGAAAAACAGTAACAAGGATATGAAACAATAAGTTTTATAAGAAAAAAAAAAAGACAGTGGAAAGCGTTTAAACTGCAAATTTAACAAACACAAAGATCAAAGTAGTATAATAATTATGATAACAAGATTAAGGTAGCAGTCAATAATAATAATAATAATAATAATAATAATAATAATAATAATAATAAAATACAATATTGTTTCATAACCATCATCATTATTATTATTATTATTATTATTATTATTATTATTATTATTATTATTATTATTATTAAGTCTTCTACAGCAATCCTCATGATATAAAAATAACACTGAAACCAGAAACGGAGGAATGTCGAGGCTACCTTTGCTCATATTTGAACAATTCATGAATAACCAAAGATCAATTGAAACTCAATAACGCCCCATACTCTCTCTCTCTCTCTCTCTCTCTTTCGCTGTGTGTGTGTGTGTGTGTGTGTGTGTGTGTGTGTGTGGTGTGTGTCCCAATACATGAATAAACCAAAGATCCTCTCAAAACAGTAATTACACCCCTCTCTCTCTCTCTCTCTCTCCGCCACAATTTATGAATATACCAGAGATCCTCTCAAAACTGTAATTACACTTCTCTCTCTCTTTCTCTCCCATTCAGTCTTGGAAAAAACACCGATACACGTCGAACAGGTGTTACCAACACTTGCTGAATAATGCCTCCTACTCTGCACAGCCCAATAGAACATGATCTCTACACGCGTGTTTACATTCAACTGGAACGTGTTATAATGATTATGATTCAGCGCACGAATGTCCACGTGGAACAAGCCTCAGTGGACAATAACACAAGTGAACAGCCGTATGAGAAGAAGGTGAATAACTGAGCTTGAAGAATAAGACATAAATCATGATTAAAGAAAAGAAAAAAACAAGGCAGCAGAATAGAATAGAACATAGGATTTAGGCCAAAGGCCAAGCGCTGAGACCTGTGAGTTCATTCAGAGCTGAAATGGAAATTGACAGTAAAAATGTTTGACAGGTGTAGCAGGAGGAAGATCTCTCGTAGTTGCTCTATGAATCAATTGTTGGGAGAGGTTGGAAAGGCAGATGGAAGAAAGAATATCAAAGGAGGTACAGTTAAAGGAATGAAAGCGGTTGCAGTAAGGGGTTCTCAGGAAGGGACGCTGCAAACATCCTTAAGTAATGACTACGGTGCACCGCATGAGGTGCACTGACGGCACTGCCCCGCCACTGCGGAAACAAAACATTACGACTGCATTTGAGGCTGTTTGACACAGTTAGAAGAGGCGTTTAAGCTCACGCCCTAAACTGTCTGCGTTTGAAATGTCAGTCTCCATCAGAGACAAGTTTTCTTAATTCACTGTAAGACCTCGAAGATGAGGTTGAACTTTTCAGCTCTCTGATAGAGGCGAAAAAAAAAAAAGTTAAAGCATGCAAAGGTGTTTAACTAACCTTCAGCTGAATTGAGGAAATCGTGTATGTGTGTGTGTGTGTGTGTGTGTGATGGGGTCTGTGTATGTGATTGAACAGTCTCCATTTATCCCGTCTAGAAGAAACCTTCTAGTGATACCAGAATCTAGAAGAATCGAACATCATGTCATAACGTAGATCTGAAAACATAAAACACACACACACACAGAGAGAGAGAGAGAGAGAGAGAGAGAGAGAGAGAGAGAGAGAAGAAAACCCGTCAACGTCCAACTCAATGGCTTTCCATTCATCCTTCCAGGAGACGTTCCAAATTACAAACTATCTATCTCGTACTTTTCAATAAATGACTTTTTCCTTCTCCTGAAACTTGAACAAGGAGGATGTCGCCGAGAAGATACTGGTGCGTGTCGCAAATAACAGCGCTATGGCCTGGATGTGATGAGATATCTTTCCTCCATTTCAAACAAGGAAACGGTGGAGAGAGAGAGAGAGAGAGAGAGAGAGAGAGAGAGAGAGAGAGAAATTAAGACCAAGACCAATTAAAAGAATAAAATTAGCGTGACCTCAGAATCTCAACAGTAGTTGTATAACTACAGAGAGAGAGAGAGAGAGAGAGAGAGAGAGAATTAAGACCAAGACCAATTAAAAAAATAAAATTAGCGTGACCTCAGAATCTCAACAGTAGTTATATAACTACAGAAAGAGAGAGAGAGAGAGAGAGAGAGAGAGAGAGAGGCTTAAGACCACAACATATATTTAAAACAAAATGAGCGTATCCCCACAACATCAGCAGTAGTTAAGAGAGAGAGAGAGAGAGAGAGAGAGAGAGAGAGAGAGAGAGAGAGAGAGAGAGAGAGAGAGAGAGAGAGAGATTTCAAAACATGCCAAAACGATTAAATTATGCAAATGGTAAAAGTCTACTGGATACTCCAACAGATTTTAATGACTGCATCTAAACATCTCATGGTAAGACATTGCCTAACCTATTTTATGCATTATGCAATACCGTTGCAAACAATCCTACACTTTATTGTATGCGAAAAATAATAATAAATACCCATTTGAATTATTCAAGAACAGAACCAGATTAATCACTGCGGTCATTTCGCATGTCCTTCTATCCGTAGTAAGTACATATTCGCGCGTAAGAATAATAATGATCACGTATTCGCATGTAAGAATAATACGTACATATTCGCACGTAAATATAATACGTACATATTCACACGTAACTATACCCTACGCGTAACAAGTACAGTGACCACAGTAAAAAAAAAAAAAAGTGGTTTTTAATTTAGAAAGGAATGCTG
This sequence comes from Macrobrachium rosenbergii, assembly GCF_040412425.1. Lineage (NCBI taxonomy): Eukaryota > Metazoa > Arthropoda > Malacostraca > Decapoda > Palaemonidae > Macrobrachium > Macrobrachium rosenbergii. The sequence goes on along the minus strand of NC_089793.1, from coordinate 5,250,215 downwards.
GCTTTCAGAGTATTTTTTTTTACAAAATAAAAAAAAATCTTAGAAAATTTTAGAACATACAAGATAAAGAGTACTTCACAAGTCGACCGCAATCATGTATGACATATCACAATCGATTACAGTACAGGCACGAAGGTTTTCAGAACATCGAGGAGAAAGAACGTCTGTCTCTCTCTCTCTCTCTCTCTCTCTCTCTCTCTCTCTCTCTTGCAAGAAGACTTTTATAGCACAGAATCACTCGGGATATCCAAAACAGTCTAGACTTATGTCAGCATCGAAGATGTTCCAGGCAGGATGCAGTTGGTTAGGTTAGCATGTATCCCTGTAGCTACCACTATCACACATTGTAGCAAACTTAAAGGGGGGGGGGGAGAAAGTGGGGGAATACTTTGGGGTTGGCAGAGGCACCTCCCATGTCCAAGTAGGATTCAGTGACATTAAGTTAGGTTAGGTTACACTGGAATGTTTCACCCCTGACTACCATACCCACTTCCACGATGTTATTTTGCTTTCTTTTTTCTTTACGATTTTTTCTTTTTTGTAATTAAACGCATTATGCACACGCACATTTGGACAGGAAATTCTTGCTTTATGTTCACCTGCTACGTGCGGACAGGCACAACATTGACACGCTAACATTTATCTTCTTCTTCGTTTCTAATACTCGTCACTGGTCTCTTCTTTTTTTATTTCCTTTTATCTTCTGCAACTTCTTTTTAACGAACAACATGTTCTTTAGAAGCTTGCATTTCAAGTCAATGGCCCCTGTAGGCTTGTTCCATATGAACTGAGGTTTATCCCCTGAACAACAACAACAACAACAACAATAATAATAATAATAATAATAATAATAATAATAATAATAATAATAATAATAATAATAATAATAGCCTAATTGTAATGTTGACTCGGATTCCTGCCACCAATTCGTTTCAGACTCATCTACATGTTTAGAGCAACAGCAATTCCCTTCATGTGTAAATAACCTTTTAAGGAATATAAAGGACTATTCCAACATTCCCTGCCTCGCCGTGCTCATCTTGAAACCCGGGCACAACAATCTGCCAAGTCGATATATCGAGACTGTTATTGACAAGTTAGCACCGTCCTGCATTCACGCATTGCTCGTTGCCCTAGAAGACAATACGGCGCGTGTAAACAATTAATGTGAGATGAGAACGCACCCGCTTCTCGCAGGGCAGTAGGTAAGTGATTGCCAATATCCCCCTGAAGTGAAGAATTAACAAGAGATCATGAATAAATAAGCCTGGAAATCGATGTGGAATGGAATGGACTATACAATTTAGGCTTTAAGCGAAGCGCTGGGACCTATGAGGTCATTCAGCGCTAAAACGGAAATTGGCAGAAGAAATAGCCATCTCAACAGTTTTCTTTTACAGAAAACTAAAATGTACAACGATAAGAAGTATCTAGGCAAATCTGGAATACAGCTGACGAAATGAAATACATTGTAAGGCGCTGCCCAGCTCCCAAAGACACTACTGTACCTTAATACCGTTAGCGCCTGAAGGTCAATACCTCCTCTGCATTAAAAGCCACCACCACCAGCGCAGTCCAGAAACAAAAGAATGAAGATTTCGCGCCGTTTTCCACACAAGGACGGTTCAGTACCGTCTTCGCGAAAGAATTAGGTCACGGTGGTGCTTATGTACGATAATTACCTGAGACGTTTGCTTTTTTATTTTATTCTGTTTTTTGATCATTCGAAATTCTACCGATTAATTTCACTGGAGAATTTTGTAGAGCGGTAGGGTATAGGCTAACGAAGAATTTCATAGATTTGGAAATGAGTCGTATATTATTATTATTATTATTATTATTATTATTATTATTATTATTATTATAAAATACAAACAGAGTAGAATGTTCAAATTTGAAAAAAAGAAGTGATAAGAAAGAGACAGCAACGAAAGTATACAGACACACATGTATATATGTGTATGTGTATTTGTGTAGGTACGAGCATATTGTACTACAATATACATATACATATATATGTATATTTATATATACTATATATATATATATATATATATATATATATATATATATATATATATATATATATATATATATATATATATATATGTGTGTGTGTGTGTGTGTGTGCGTGCGTAGGAGACTATTTGTATAACAAACAACAATAAATGAAGTTGAACATACTAATAATTTATAATGACTATCACGACTGTGCCAAGAAAAATCGTGCCCTCATGAAGGGCTAATAATTACAACCACTGGTATCCAAGCACGATAAATAACAGCAGTGACTTGCTGCTGCTACGCTCTACAGCAAATGAATGGCATTGTTGTACTTCTGAAGTTTTTTTTTTTTTTATAGTAATGGGCATTCTGAATAATGCAAGATCACTTGACGAGTAGGAAGCCTTTTCAGGGGGGTCTGAAACGGCTGACTCTATAAAACATCAACAACTTTCGTGTGATTTGGGATTCACGATTTCTTTGTATTTTGGGTTTCATGTGACAGGCTGGGAATATGATATACTGTTATTAATCTTTCTTTAAGTGTTATTGAAGAAGAAGAAGAAAAGAAGAAGAAGAAGAAGAAGAAGAAGAAGAAGAAGAAGAAGAAGAAGAGAGAGAGAGAGAGTTACTATTTGGGATTCGTGATTTCTTTGTATTTTGATTTCCATGTGACAGGCTGGGAATATGATATACTATTAAAAATCTTTCTTTAAGTGTTATAAAAAAAAGAAGAATAAGAAGAACAAGAAGAACAAGAAGAGGAGAGAGAGAGAGAGAGAGAGAGAGAGAGAGAGAGAGAGAGAGATAATTGCTATCTAAGAGTCAAAGACCGATAAGCTCTTCTGCACAAGCTAAATATAACTCACAACTCGTTCCTCGCTCAGGAAAAGAAAGAACAAATAGCATTTCTGTCATGATTACGATTTCATGCGTAATTAATGCGTAATGCTTCTCTAGGCCTTGCGTGCAAAACGCTTGTGTCGCAAGATTTCATAATTATACACCTAACCAGCAACTCGACCGCGCAAAGACCTCTAAATAAATAGACAGCGTACTTCTTTGGTTGAAAATTCCAAGATGACCGCACTACGCAAGGCCATTACTATGTTACTCTGTCTTCTGGATCACATTTTAATGCTTTAATGCTTGACAAATAAGAAGAAGAAGAAGAAGAAGAAGAAGAAGAAGAAGAAGAAGAAGAAGGAGATATGAATGCGAGAAAATAGAAGAATAAATGGAATTCTATAGTTCAGCTGTACTGGCTCGTCTTCAGCGGAAATCAAGCGACACTTTTAGTGGCACTGTCATCCTGATGTTCTGGGAATATTTTGTTGCTACCATTTGCATGTTGCTTGTGTTAAAGTCTTACATTACACTGCATATGTGTGGAACATACGTATAAATACATATACATATATCTTGCATGAGCTTACAAATACAAACATATATATATATATATATATATATATATATATATATATATATATATATATATATATGTGTGTGTGTGTGTGTGTGTGTGTGTGTGTGTGTGTGTGTGTGTGTGTGTGTTTGAAGAAAATAATTGTTCTAGTTTCCCATGTGTGGTGACGTGGGGACAGGCGTTGGTGGATACGTAAAAGATGACCCTGTCTTTGTTGGAGCAACACGTTTCCGGATTAATAACCATCTCTCTCTCTCTCTCTCTCTCTCTCTCTCTCTCTCTCTCTCTCTCTCTCTCTCTCTCTCTTTACCAAGACAGCGTTCATGATAAAATGGATTCGCTTCCTGATGTTACCGTTTTCAGGCTGACTTGACCTACTGTACTTTCTCTTTCCCTCTGCACGCGTGGATTTATAGTCCTTCCTGGACACATTATATATATATACATTATATATATATATATATATATATGTATATATATACATATTTATATATACACACCTCGATCCACCCTAAACCAGTTACCCGCTTTCACTCTATGCTAGACTTATAATAGACCGCCTCCGCCTTTCAGCGAAGGCACGCGTTGGCATAGGTCTAGCGCTGCCTAAACCAACCACCCCACCAATGCTTCTGCATTTAAGGCATTCTTGAGAGCAGCGACACGAAATACTTGCCCTGGTCCGAAGACATTGATTTTAATCCGTCTTATTCTTTGAGTAAACTGTTTTGGAAAATCAGGACAGTGTCAATTTTTTAAAAGGAGATGAAAGAACGAAGATATGCCTATCGAAAGATTGAGCTAGTTTGAAAAAAATGAATCTGTATTATAATGCAGCTTAAAAACTATCCTGAAATCGCACAGGAATGAAAATAATCACTGCAAGCCCCACACAACGCAAAGCCTTTTAATGCAGAGATGCACTTCCGATATAACAAATCGAGTACTTCCGAACCTGGCGCCTGTTTGGCTTCATGACGGGATGAAGTCGCTGTTCTGGGTTCCGCAGTCATCACCTTCATGAAACATGAGTCATCAGCATCTTTGCCCAAAATATCTGCGGTGCCTGACATTCTTCTGGCTCTGAAGCGAAGGCTTACATCTCGTTGCTGAATGCTGGAGCATATCAAATCAGTTATGAAATTTATGAAATACGAAGAATGAGTACATGTATGATTATTTGTGGATGTATTATTATGCGCAGATGTACTGCACACGACCCTCTGTGATGCAACATCTTTACCAATCTACAGATGTTTTCTCTACTTTCACAGCTGGGGAGGTTTTATCACTTTCACGTCATGAAATACGCTCTATCTCTCTCTCTCTCTCTCTCTCTCTCTCTCTCTCTCTCTATCTCTCTATATATATATATATATATATATATATATATATATATATATATATATATATATATATATATATATATATAAAAATGTATGTATGTATGTATGTATATGCATACATACACTTATAATATATATATATATATATATATATATATATATATATAGAGAGAGAGAGAGAGAGAGAGGAAAGAGAGAGAGAGAGAGAAGAGAGCATATTTCATGACGTGAAAATGATAAAAAAATACAGCTGTGAAAGTAGAGAAACATCTGTAGATCTGTATATATATATCTATATCTATCTATCTATCTATCTCTCTATATATATACTGTATATATATATATATATATATATATATATATATATATATATATATATATATATATATATATATATATAGTGATTTAAAAGCAGAAGGAATTAAGGTTGGAAGGGCTCAACATGACTGCTACTGCTGGGGACTAACGGATGCAAAGCAGAGATCTCATAGGAATAGTCTATAAAAACTCCGAGCAGATATAATTCAATATTGATCACCACCAACGAGGAAAATCGACCCACAGCAATATAATGCTACAAGTTAAAAGAGCAGGGATTGTACTCTTAGTCATTATATCATTGCTCGTGCATCATAGCAACTGTGATGAATAAAACTAACAAAAAAAAAAAAACCTGTCGATGACGCTAGAGAAGTAATTGTTTATCAGAAGAGCGAGGGATATGTCCTTTGTCATTATATCATTAGCGCAAATGTGAGGAATAAGTTAAGTATACCTTAGTTTAACCAGACCACTGAGCTGATTTACAGCTCTCCCAGGGCTGGCCCGAAGGATTAGATTTACTTTACGTGGCTAAGAACCAACTGGTTACCTAGCAACGGGACCTACAGCTTATTGTGGAATCCGAACCTCATTATATTGAGAAATTAATTTCTATCACCAGAAATAAATTCCTCTAATTAGGAATAAAAATAAGGAAAAATCTGTCGACGACGCTACACAAATAAATGTTCGAGGAGCTTCAGAGAACAACAAAAAAATGCGACGAAGCTTCCTCGGCGCAATCGAGTTTTCTGTACAGTGTATAATCAAGCCCATCGAAAATAGATCTACCTTTCGGTGGTCTGGTTATAATGCTCCATGAGCCGCGGCCTATGAAACTTTAACCACGGCCCGATGGTGGCTTATCCTATATCGTTACCAGAAGCACGATTATGGCTAACTTTAACCTTAAATAAAATAAAAACTACTAAGGCTAGAGGGCTGCAATTTGGAATGTTTGATGACTGGAGGGTGGATGGTCAACATACCAATTTGCAGCCCTCTAGCTTCAGTAGTTTTTAAGATCTGGGGGCGGACAGAAAAAGTGCGGACAAAAAAGTGAGGACGGACAGACAGTTTTCTTTTACAGATCACTAACTAATTGCAAATCTGGGAATGCTCCACATCCAACCCCGATCAACAGTGTTGCATCAAAAGGGAAGCATGAGGATCGTGATTGCAAGAAAAATCGTGCACACTTTTGCTCTTCCCGAGCAGTCACGAATCCGCATATAACCTTTCACTCGAGGAGGCCAGATTTGAAATGAGGCGTCATCGATATCGGCGGAAGAGCTAAGAAGGTTTCCGTGATAATATTCGATTGAATATTGGCCTCAGTTCCTTTGCGTGTGTTTATTATTAAGACAAATTCAAGGCCTTGTTGACGGGGTGGGGAATATGGACTGCAGAATGAGATTTGTTCGTTGCAAAAAACAAGCAAATAAATCCTCTTACAACGGCCACTTGAAAGTAAGAAGTCTGTGTGTGTGGTGCTGTGGGAGGCGGGGGGGGGGGGGAGAGATAGCCTCAGATCTGTTGCACTCAAGGACGTCAAGAAGTTGACAGCTAGTGAATAAACATATTTATTTTTGGTTAACATTTACAAACTCTAATTTCTATGGAGGAAATTAATTCTACGAGATATGCATTCCCCTTTTTACACTCCGCGGGGAATAATTCGGTTCGAGAGAAAAGAAAAAAAAAAAAAAAGCAGCGAAGAGGGAAGGAAGCCACAACCTCATCAAGTAGCAGAATGATTTACCGCTATAAGGTGAACGACACGGCAATGTACGGTAAATTATACACGTCAGGTCGCTACTGCAACTGTGATTTTCTTTTCATTCGATGTTGTACGGTACATTCTGACGCTCAAAACATAACATCAGTATTTCGGTCAGCATTTTCGTGAGTTCGGCTCTGTCGTAACTAGCTACGTGGCATGTTTGGTGCTGAGCATTCCCCAGACGAAGTAGCAGTGTTTGTGTGGGTATAGAAAGCGTGTCTATGTATGTATGTACCTATGTGTGTGCGTGCATACGTCTAAGGCCTTCAACTATATCAGATTCAAAATGTAGTTTGCAATCTCGTTTCTTTACCAGCGTTCACGAAATAGGTCAGGTCTCGTTCCTAACTTTTACCCACATCATTTCGTCTGTGTTTTATATGCATAAGCATTAAAACTTATAACTCTCTCTCTCTCTCTCTCTCTCTCTCTCTCTCTCTCTCTCTCTCTCTCTCTCTGTGTGTGTGTGTGTGTGTGTGTGAAAGACCTATAACCAAAGCACTTCGTTTTAAATAATTTTAAATATCAATAGAAGAACGAACATGGTGTTAATAGATTACCTATAAAATACTCAGTAAAATCCCTTCCATCTTTTTATATTCCCTCGACGGTCAATTATGAGAAATTAAAGATCAACTGAAGATGAGATGCAACCATGACGTCGCAACAACAAACCATTCCTGACAGAGAGAATGGGATCAGTGGGAACAAATATAAATGAGAAAAAAAATCATAAGATCCCCCCCCCCAACCTGGGAAACAGCTTAATAACGAACAGATAAATCTTCGTCTGTCAGCATCGTTTTGATAAGCAGCATCACCTGCAGCCCTGCAATTAGAGATACTGAACTGACACCAGTCTCGACATGAAAATGTTACGGTCTTTGCTCTTTCTGATATTTCAGTTCAGTAACCCGAGAAGGAAAAGCCTCAACATATGTCTTGTCCAGCTAATTGAAGAGAACGCAGAACAAATGTAAAACGCTCCAGCGACCACACTTAGTACCATGAGTGTGGGACAGATAACCGTCACTCCAGAAGCCAATGCTTAGAATGTTGCAGCGGGCATAAGTCTATCTTGGGCTAAAAGGAGTGACAAAAAGATCCAAGACTTGTGGATTTACTTGGGTAGGGATGAGGAAGGCTCCCTCTAAGACTTGTTAAATACCCAGGGTGATCAGTTCAAACATACACCATCAGCAAACACTATATACGAGTCTGTTGCTGCCAGTCTAATCAGTTTTCATGAGAAATTCTCAGTAGCATTGCGAGAATTCCCACACTGATATATCTTATCTTTACACCGAATGTATAAACGTGTACATATTTGATTAACTTAAACTTTTTTTAGAAAACTAAATTCTCATGCCGTGCTAAAATTCACGATACAAACGAGAATGCAAAGAAACGAACGAAAACAAAAGAAACATGTGAGTAACGATATTCAATGGTGAGAAAGGAACAATCGTAACGTGTAAACTATACTGACGTGGAATTCGAGAGCATACAACACGACGGATTATTATTCTGGATTTTCTTCGTATACATTTATCAATATATACGTTTATTAACAAAGAAAAGAATAATCTCAATCACGGAAACACTCCATTAAAAAAAGAACGGCAGAAAAAGAGGAAACATGTAGCCTACACCTCCTAACAGGACAGCGGGTCCTGCCTCTACCATAGTGGTCTCCTCTTCGCGTAGGCTAACAGACTAACCCTTATCCAGTCATCATGAATTACTTGGTGGTTCTCAAATTTTTTGGTATATCGTAACCTACCCCACCAGTGGTGTGATAGATCACCATTATCTCTACCCCATTCCTCTTCAGTTATGTAATGTTGTAATATAAAGGAAAGAAAAATATTGGAATGTTTAACTTCTAATGCATTTTATATGTAAGAAATCAATTTTACTTTTACTCAAGTCTTGAGAAATAAAGAATTTAGATTTTAGACATTATTCCTTTGACAAAAAATTAAAATTAAAGCATTGGTCCTTGTCCTGCAAACTGGAAATATCTATTAACCAATTTATTTATTTATTAATCTATTTATTATTATTTGTAAAATTACTGAATTTTACTCCAATGAATTATTACTTTTAGAAGGTGCCTCGTTAACCCCCAGACATGGCTTCATTTCCCCCACGGGAGTAATTACCCCCAGTTTGAGAACCATTGATTAATTGAAATTCTCTCTCGGTGTTTGGTTGGATATTTGGTTTCATATGTATATCTGAAAGCAGGTGCTCTACATCAAAGGTGCAGAGACCAATTAAGTAAAATACTGGGTTTATTAAAGCTTACATAGATGAAAGTAAATAGTATAAAACTAACATAAAAATTTTAAAATGCACACTAAAAAAACAGGACTAATTACTGTGTTTACAACAGGATAAACACATTCATAATAATATAATAATAATAATGCCAGATATCTGAAGAACTGCAGATAATTGTTTTTTTCTTTTTTGCTGAATATTCTCAGCAAATGCTTAACGATACTCAGAGAGCATAACGAGTCTTGAACTCAAGACGGTAAATACACACATATATGTATTGAGGTCCATGTACTCTGTCTATGCAGTAGTTATATATCTGTTGATACCTCTATCTTTCTCTCTGTTAATTAAAAAAACCTATTTCATTATCACAACATTTAATAAGATAGATGGTAGGAATGTATGGCCGAAATGTGCCGAGATACTGTGTAAGAAAAAAGTGAGCATTATATATATATATATATATATATATATATATATATATATATATATATATATATATATATATATATATATATATATATATATATATATATATATGTGTGTGTGTGTGTGTGTGTGTGTGTGTGTGTGTGTGTGTGTGTGTATTTCTGAACACATAAATTAGGCCATTTGCTGACAAAAGAGGCGGGGAGGCTCCCTTTGGAAGCGCAAGGTAAGAATATTTTGGTCAAGGTCAGTTGATCTTGGTTTCCATTAAGAAAGTATGGCCGTTTTGGTTAAAACAGGGCCATTTTCTTCAGTTGCACAATGAAATAAACACCGAGAGAGACCAAGCATGCTTTTAGTTTCTTGTCTTATTAGAAAAATATCTCGGTGATGGGGTACGAGAACTTCTATTAGTTGTCGGTGGTTGATTGGTTATCAGTCGACGTCACTCTGTTGTTCCTCTTGCAAAGCTTTCGCTAATTTTCTTCTGTATCAATTCGGTTATTTATATCGGAAATCGTACATTTTTAACGATATAGTTCCGTAACGTTTTTCGTTTGTCATTCAAACCAACAATTTAAAGGATAAAGTGTGATTTGCTTTTTAGCGGAGTCGCCCTTGAAAAGAGCCGGAGCCCGTGCGTGTTCCGTTCTCTGTGGGCGTACCAGCTGGCCGTGCCATTAGATTCCATTTGTGTCGATTTCTCTCAGTAATCGCCTGAATGTAGTAAAGTGTGAGTGGTGGTGGTGAGTGCCAAACCATGGCCTTTGGTGGTGTTATACCTCTCTATAACAAACGAAACGGCTCGTGGTTACTGAGACGAGTGTTCAGGTCGCGAGAGAAAGTGCTGATATTTCTAGTGTGCCTCACGTTCCTCTTCATATGCATAGGACCCATCTTTTTCCTCCCCGACCTCAGGGGAGGCCTCAGCACCAAAGTAGATCACGTTTACAAAGTGTACAAACAGATGCAGAAGGCTGGGCCAGAACTCATCCTGCCGCCGCCGCCGCCCCCGCCGCCCGATTCGGGCGAACTGGGGCCCATCAGGAAACACGAAGGCGCCTATCATAACGTCGCCAACCCCAACGACATCCACCTCACGGACGATAAGCAGAGGTTGATGGAAAAAATTAATAATGACGAGGAGCTCAGAAACATGAGGGTCATCGAAAAGCCCGTCGTTCTGACAGTCAGTGCGACGCCCGTCAATAAGCCCAACGCTGCTGCAGCCGGGCAGATAGACGAGAGCATAAGGGTGGTGAAGGAGGAAGAGGCCGTCAGAGAGAGCAATGACATCAGGGCAGGAGGATTCCAGGGGGGCTCCGGCGGCTCCAAGGGCTCCGCTCTGGTGGTTCAGGGGGGCGAAGATCCTGACCCAGTCGCCAGGCAGAGGAGGGATAAGGTCAAAGAGGTTCGTATTTTCGTCCTGATTAATTTCATCCTGGTTTTCTTTTAAGGTTTTGACAATTTCTCTCGATAACTGAAGGTTTTAATTGGCCCTAGCCTAACCTACAGTGTATTTGGGTATTTATTATGTAGCCTAGGTTAGGCAGTAGAACTACAGAACAGGTCTGCATGGGGTATTACCTTGGAAATTGACTTTTTCTATATTATTTTAGAATTTACTGGTATTTTTTGTCCGTCGATTGTAATTAACCTGTAATTAACTTCAGAACTGGTATGATTTTGTATGATGGCCATCCTGGAATGCTTCCGAGCATTTGCAGTGTTATGGGGAAACTTTCGGTAAAAAGTGGAGTTTCCTTCACTGGAGGTTACGCCACCGGCTAAGTAACACAGCCTACTAGGTTAGGGTGGGTTAGGTTAGTATAGTTCCTTTTATTATAAGTTTCCTTTGCCAGTCCCTTCTTGAAAATATGGTTCCCTAATGACTTGCGTATGTGCAGAACCATTCCATAACAAGAAGTAGTCCAGTCATTCTCCCATCGCGTTCTTCCCCAAGTAGTCAGTCGAAACCCTGTTCCCAAAGGGTCTCCAACCACGTTGGATACAGATATGAGGTTACTAATAATTGACCGACAGCAAACGACACCACCACCTTCATCAGCAGCACTAAAAGTATAGGAAAAATCAATTTCCAAGGTAATAGTCCGTACAGAGCTGTTCTGTAGTTTTACCCCAGGCTCTAACATTACCTTCGAGCATAAGATTAGTCCATGTTTCTGATATTCTATATTACTTGGGGGGTCCAGGTTATGTTAGGTTCGCCCCCAGGCCAAGTTGGGGCATGGTGCCCAATTCAAATTATGAAAGTAAGGTCTGGTTTGGTCATCCTCATATGGCTCCACTTTCTCAAATGTTTTTAATTTTTCACCCAACTTTATGGTTATGCTATTGTATAATTTTAGGACCTATGAATATGTGAGTTCGGGTCGTTTCAGCCATAAGTCATTTAAGCCGTAAGCATGTTTACAGGCAAAATGGGCACTGTGTTTAGTACCAGCTCCTTGGGGATGTATGTAAAACATAAAATAATGACAGTAAATACCATAAGCATAATGGTAAATACCATACCCATAACGTCTTGCGTTGTTTTGGATGTTTTGGCCGAAATGACCAGGACCAGAATATGTTAGGTTGGATGATAATATTTTAATGGAAACCATTAGGGCCTGTATATTCAATACTGGAGGTCTTATGCTGCGATCCAAAGTCTCCTTAAAATGATTAGTATGAAAATCGTGCTCAAATGCATCGCAAATTCACTGTTACCGAGATAACCACTGTCTTTTGTTTATATTTTACCATTCATGCCAATGGGGCTGGTACTGAGCTTGGTGCTCATAGGAGTGGTGCTGGCACTAAAGTAAAAACGAGAGAAATGAAAGTCAGAAACGTTTAAAACCCCATAGGAGGTAGTGCCATTAATGCACCTCATTACTTAAGGTTCTTTGCAGCATCCCTTCTGCCAGTAGCTGCAACCCCTTTCATTCCTTTTACTATAACTCCTTTATATTTTCTTTCCTCCATCTTACTTTCCACACACTCCTAACAGTTGTTCCGTAGTGCTGCTGTGAGGTTTTCCTCCTGTTATACCATTAAAACCACCTTACAGGTCCCAGCGCTTGGCCTTTGGCCTAAATCTTATATTCCAGTTCTCGTTAAAACACAGGAAATTGATATTTTCAAATCCATATGTGATAATGTTTTAAAGTAAAACTTTACCAATGAGGAGATGGACCCCTTCAACCTAACCTGACATACAGCACTATAAATTATGAAAGCGAAGTGCACAGGGATGCATCCTATTCGTACGTAACTTAACCTAAAGTGACGTAAAATGAGGCGTTGGTATTTACAAGGATGCAAACCCTTGAACATCATATATATATATAGCTACATTACCTTAGAGGTGCAGGGATCCATGAATCAAGGTGGAGACAGAAATTTACAGGTGTAGGTGAGGCAAGGAGTTAATAAAGGCAAGACTTTAGACAGAAATTGAGGTTAACCCTTTCGCTTACCGATGACGTATGCAAACGTCATCCAAATTTAAGTCCTTCACTTACTGATGACGTATCCAAGCGTCAAAAAAAAAATATTACATATGGAATATGTAAACAGCTGCAAAATGAAACAGAATTGAGCGGTCTACCTTGAAAACTGTCAGAGATATGCGTCTTTGAACAAATAAAAGCAAAAACATTTTTATGCTTACCACCCGAGTCACTGCCACTGCCCATAGACATAATTGTCATTAGAGTCGTAAGCGAAAGGGTTAATTAATTTCAGTGCTGATTTAAACTAGTGGCATCGTTCAAGATTTCAGTGATGTGTTAAACCCCACAATGGAATCTAAAGTAGCCTAGCAGTGACTTCTTTTAGTCATGTTATAATACCTAATTTCAACCAAATACAAAATAACTTACTTGGCTATAATCAGCATCATCGTGTGAATGGTGACTTTCATAATGAAGTAATATTCCTGGCTGAAAAAACCTTAATAGTCAACACAAGCACTGGACAGTCCCATAGGTGAACAGACACTAAAGACTCCCTGAAAAACAAACAAAAACAAATCTGATAAATGCAAGACGCCTAAAATTCTATGATTAGTGTTATTAGTCTAGCAGACAAAACATTGACAGGATCTTGTTTCTGGGTACGTCAGTCATTATACATACAGTACTGTAATGTTTGACAGAACATTTGCCATTGGTAAACATTAATATCTGTATTACAAAGGTGATAAACAGAGGGCAGTTTCTTAGACAAAATGCAGTTTAAATATACAGGCAGTCCCTGGTTTGCGACGGGAGTTCCGTTCTTACGCCTCATCGTAAGCCGAAAATCATCTTAAACCGAAAAATCGTCAAAAATCCTCAGAAAACCTTACTTTTAATGCTCTGGGTGTATTGAAAACGATGTAAACTGCATTTTTATTGAGTTTTTCATAAAAAAAAACTTGCAAATTTTTATTATTCTGCCATTTTGGAGCCATATTTCTTCTGTCGGATCAGCGTATGACGCGTCGTAACCCTGGAACATACGTCGTAAACCGGGAAATAATTTCTGATAAATATACTGTAGGCAGTCCCTGGTTTACGACAGGTCTGGCTTACGACATTCCGAGGTTATGACGCTTTTCAAATATATTCATCAGAAATTATTTCCCGGTTTACATCGCATGTTCCAGGGTTACGATGCATCGTACGCCGATCCAGCCGAAGAAATATGGCTCCAAAACGGCAGAATAATAAAAATTTGGGGTTTTAAATTAAATACTCAATAAAAATGCAGTTTACATCGTTTTCAATACACCTAAAGCATTAAAAGTAAGGTTTTCTTAGGATTTTTGACGATTTTCGACGATTTTCGGTTTACGACGCGGCGGAAAAGCGGAACCCCGTCATAAACCGGGGACTGCCTGTATTTAGTTTACTCATATTTTTAGGTTTCTTTCACTAGACTGAGTCCGCCATTATCCTAGTCTGACTCATCAGGACAAGTGTACCAGTTTTTAGTGGTAAAATATTGACTTTAGAGGATAATTGTTCACATGGCATGAGTCAGGCCAAGTGTACCAGTTTTTAGTGGTAAAATATTGACTTTAGAGGATAATTGTTCATACGGCCCATTTACTTGACTAACCAATCAGCTTTGAATTTCAGTCAACACGAGTTATTTTAGGTCTTTATCTGATGTCTAGACTTGGCCACCTTGGTTTCTGTATGGTGACTGTTGTATGATTCATTATTTGTCCTAGTTTTAAAATATTTTTAGAAGAGGCATTACAGAGATAAGATTTTGTGAATATTTTTATAATAAGCATTACAGAGATAAGACTTTAACACCCATGAGTGCTGAAAAGATTTTGTTGTATTTGGATGTATACAGTATACAGTAATATATTTTCAACACTCAGGACAGTTCAAGTCTTATCCCATGTATTTAAAACATTACAACATTTGTTAAGAAAAAAATTATTCTAAAACACAGAGACTGAGATGGAAAAGTGTGATGGCTGGTGAAAATTTGGAACAACTCCTGAAAACTCAAAATTCAACACTGCATACAGTATTCAATTCTGCATACTTTTAAGCAAGGAGGTGAACAATTTTAAATGTGAAATAGGTTACGTTTTTTTCTGATACAGTACTTTAGATGTGATTATGACTTTGACAAGGAATGAACATCATAGTGTATTTTGATGTGTGTAGACTCTGAAAATGACAATTACTTGAGAGGTAGGGGATTTTAATGTAAAATAGGGTCTTTTACAGTTTTTGTTTGATATTGATATATTTTTATGGTACATATGGGAAACCACAGTAAGATAGTGTAGTCCTGGGGTCTGGGTAGGTATCTAAGAATGTATGGGAAACCACAGTAAGATAGTGTAGTCCTGGGGTCTGGGTAGGTATCGAGGAATGTATCATATTTCAGTAGTTTTTGTATTTCCCTACCCAAAAACCTGTTTTCCACAGTGGTTCCCCTTTAATGTTAGCCTTGGGTATTTGTAACTGGTTAACCATCGTTTCAGAGAGAAATGAATACCAAATTCATCAAAATCATATCAGGAGTAGGTATGTTCAGACCAGGATTGGTGCATTCTTTCCTACTATAACACACTAGCTGTTGTAAGAAGTGTTGTAAGTGTAATGTTTTAAAATGGTAAAAATTTTGTCTTTAAACCTCTAATCGAGTACAAATATAACTGTTTGATAGTTGTGATGCGATACACCATTTCCTAATCTAGGACACCAAGTCCTACCTTAATGGAGGTTGAATCCCACAACTTTGTGTAACCTAGAGGGCCATAAGTTATGGAAAGAAATAAAGGTATGCTTCCTAACTTGGCCTAGGACTTAATGTCTGATCTGATTTGAGGTGGGGCTAACCTGACCTCGGTGACTTTAAATTGTCAACAGTACTTGGTTTCAGTATCTCCAAAGAGAAGGGTAGCTGCCCTGTTGCCCCCACCCTGACTGAGATCTGGTTTTCCATTGCCATTAAATGCTATATAAGAATGATGGATTGACTTAAGCAAATTTTGGTTTCATACATGCACTTTGGTGTCCTAGACACCAAACTCATCAGGTCACATAAAAAAATTGCCAGGATAACTATAATTCACATGAAAATCACTTCATAAGTAGCCTAGACTAAATGTCAATACATACATGCCTGGAAGTATTATGTTTTGCCAGAATACGGTACAGTCATATTGACACTGACTCGTTGCCAAGACTTTAAGTCCTTATAAAGACTAGACTAGCAGTGTTGATCCTTATTTACACTATCTTATTGTAGATTAAAAAACTAGTACATACTCTTTTAAACCGTATGATTGAACTTTTGTAACTATTTACTGGAATTGTGATTATATTTGGTAATACCAGTATTATATTTATTACTCAAACATATAATCTCCACTGCATGGCAAAATCATGGATGCTATAGTAAAATGCTTTTGAAAAATTTACTCTTATATCCAGGATATAAAATTTTTGTTTCTTAAGTTCTCATATATATATATATATATATATATATATATATATATATATATATATATATATATATATATATTATATATATATATAATCTTCAGAAAACCATTCAAAGAATACTAAATTCAAAATTACGTTGCACTGAAGACCTCTTTAAAATTTAAGTAAGCAATGCAGGCTGTAGGGTAGGTTGTGGAGGTTGGTTTTCATCATTGTTGGGGTGAACCACTTGCTTTTTTGCTATCCCCAAAAATAGATTTACTGCTAATAACATTTGGGGAGCCAAAGTGGAAAACTAAGCTCTTAATTTACAAGGTAACCTACAGCAATACATAGCTGCTTTCAAGGTTAGACTGGTCATCAGTAAGGTGAGATGATCTGTGGAGTTATTTAGTCATATTATTCTAGTACAAAGGGCTCAGGACAGTAGGAGGTATTTTACTGACAGGTGAAACTTGGAACCAGACATCATTATTCTTTAAAGAAATAAAAGCAAAAACCACTACAACTTGTGTCACAGGAACAGTACATAAAGCAAATACATATATACTGCTTACAATGTGCTATACAAGACACTATTGACAGCCCTTATCAGGTATCTTTGACATGATTGCAATTTCTTTATTCAGATACATATCAGGCTTAAAATTGTCTTTCTGTGTTAGATTGATTGATTGATTAGTTGGTTGACTTTAAATATGTTCAACTACAGTGTTTCTTTGAGGATGTGGTGACTAGCTATGTTGATACAGGTAATTTGATAAAGCAACTTATTTTGTCTAATGATGAAATCAGATTGAAATTTTATTTGATTGCAAATTAGCTCCTAACAGACTCATTTTATTGAGTTTACAGGTATTGAACCATACTTCACAGTTTTAACTGTGGCTGTAAACAAGCAAATCTTAAGACATCTGGTTCTATAAGAATTGAATATAAAATTAAGGCCAAGTGCTGGGACCTTTGAAGTCATTTAGCGCTTAAAGGTTAATTGAGAGTAAAAAGGTTGTAAAAGTTTAACAGGAGTAAAATGTTGCAGTTGCTTTATGAAACAATATTAGGAGAGGGTGAAGGGCTAAATAATCTTAAGCAATACTGTACAGTATTAAGGTTTGTGAAAGGTCTCTTGACTTTGCCTGAAGTGTTATGACTTGTATCAAGCGAGGTGGGCCAATAAACAGTTTCTGTGAAGGGAATACCTTTCAGAGGCACTGGTACAGATAGCTGTAGGAATGTGCCTGCTAATGGTAGTAGATTTGGTAACTATCATGAAATAGGGAGGGTACAAGTACATTTATTGTTTTGGCATGTCAAATATCACTAGGCTACTTTCTTATGTGTGGTCAAGTTCCATTTATTTTTGTGATGTGAATGTTAATAATGTTAGTGAAGATATAGTACTTTACATATTGTTATTTTATTCTGTGGTAATGGTTGTGACGTTTATGGAAATTCCAGAAATTTTCAGTCTCATTCTTATTATTTAGAATAGAATCTCCTTCATATTAATAATAATAATTTGAATTTGTACTGGATATGTTTTTAATGGAAAACTTTTGATTTCAGATGGTTCTCCATGCATGGAGAGGGTATAAAACATATGCCTGGGGGAAAAATGAATTAAGACCGATTAGCAAAAGGGGCCATACGGCAGGCATCTTTGGCAGACAAGACATGGGAGCGACAATCGTGGATGCCTTAGACACCCTCTACATTATGGGTCTCATGGAAGAGTTCAATGAAGGAAGAGCATGGATCCAGTACCACCTAGATTTCAATCAGCTTGTGAGTGAAGAATTTAAGATGAACTGTTTATAATAATGTATTTTCATCCTTAAGTTAAGGAATGGAAGTGTGTATTTTATTTAGACATACTTCCTACAGTTTAGAAATAAGTACCTCAGATCCACAAACCATGCTGCGATTGACAGATAATTTAGTTGTGATATTGTTGCAGTAATTAGTAGTAGATTTTATTACCCCTGTTTTTAAGATTTTTTTATAATTGCCCGCCGCCAAGTTCAGTATTACGTTTAAATGATCTCACTGATGTAATTAGCAGTTGAGACAGTTCTATGGGTGAGTAACTTTGTACACCCCTAATACCATTTCATTGATCGTGACAAATGCAGTTGTGGATATTTTTGTCATTGTTAATTTTAATCTTGTCATGTACACAAGAAAAGATTTGAGAGTAGATAATACTTTGAATGTGGCACAATAACCCCTTAACTTTGTATACTTGCCAGCTATGTTATTATGTTATGCTACTTACTCATGTGTGATATATTTTGTGGAAAATTTCTGAAATTAAATGATGAGTGGAAAGGAGTTCAGTCAATTTTACAAATAATATGGAATTACAGTCAGCAGTGGGCTATGAATGTTCAAGTGTGAGCTAGACCACAGGGTCTTTTTTATTGATCAAATCCTGTCCCTATCAAAAGACCAAACCCCTGAAACTTGTGTTAAGTTGGGATGTGCTTTATGGGGATATCATGTTTTCTTAAGTATTTGAGGGAATACAATACTGTATAGAGTTTGAAATGGAAGTATAAGAGTAGGCTCTTAGAATGCAACAGAAATTTGTAAATCAATATCAGTGACAGTTCAAAATCTTAGATTTTTGTGTTTTGTAGATATTTCTTGTGTTGTTGACTATTTTCCCCATGTATTTATTTCTTTTATTTTTCAGAGATCAGAGATGTCTGTATTTGAAACGAATATCAGATTTGTTGGCGGATTGTTATCAGTGTTTGCTCTGACTGGTGACCCACTATTCAGGGATCGAGCGTTACACATTGCAAGGAAGCTCCTCCCTGCCTTTGACACTCCGACTGGAATACCGTATGGTTTAATTAATGTTGGAAATGGGGTAAGGATAGCAGAATAATTTTTATGATACTTCTGTTCTTGAATACATTATTCCCTTATTTTATAAGAATGCATAATACGGTACATAGTTTTGCATTTCTTTATACGTAGCCAGTAAATATAAAGCAGTAAATTTTACTTACAAGCTGCATTACGTGCCTGATGTATCTAGAGTAGTTATTGTTCAGTAATGAAGAAGTAGAGTGCAGAAAACAAAGCATTATTTTACAAATGCTTCATTTTAACAGAAGATTGAATGCTCAGGAAATGATATCATTTCTTATGTAGTTGTGCCACAAAACAGCGTCGGGTGTTTGTCATTTTGTAGATTTGTGAGAGAAGTCAAATTTCCAGGTTTGTAAGGGGACATGAAAGTTTTTTTCAGTTTAGAACAAGAAAATTAGAATAAGAAAAAGATGTTGGTGAGCTTTGGGCAAAGAAAACAAAGGAAACACCAAAACAAAAGACAGGAAGCACATGCTGTATTGGGCACCACTGCCCTGCTGGATCAGGGGTTTGGTTGCTAAAAACTAGGAAATTGGCTTCTCTTGTGATACCAGTCTCTGACTTTGGAAGATCTTTTACCAGTGTATGGGTTCTTTTTATATGTAGTGGGAGTTTTCTCATTTTTAAAGTATACTATAGAAAATTTTCTTGCAATAATCTTCGGTGACTTGTTATGAACCTAAACCCTTTGAGAATTTATTTCCTGGGGAGAGGCGGGGAGGCCAAAGCTCATATGTGGTATAACATGCATAGTTCTGGCTTACTCTTCATGTGCTTACGGATTTTGGTTTCATTTTGAAGGCAAATGTGTAAATGTACTTTATTGTAGTTGTTAAAATTGAAAAATTATAAAATTTCCAAGTTTCATAATGCTTGGGTTAAGCAAAGAACATTAATTATTAATTTATTTACTTTTATATTAGAGATTCATGAATTTTGTTTAAGCCATGAAAGTGTATAGTTAATACTATTTCTAGTGATATACATTTTTGCTATTTTTGCCAGTGAAAATTACAGTAGACAGAAATTTGTATAATTTTCCATTTGAGAGTTCTTTATTGATAATTCACCTTGAACAGTTCCTATTTGCATGGGATATAGAGTTAATGATCCCCAACATTCCGGAAATCATCCCAGTATGTTACCCATGGGAAAATATTTATAGTTGCACATTTTTTTTTTACATTTTCTCCAAAGTATGTCATTGGATGTTATCGAAGTCTCAAGGGATAGAAATTGCACAATGTCATTGATGTCCCCAGTGGTTAAATAGTAGTGTTTGTGTAGACTAAGCATATTGTACTCTATTAAATATAAGAAATATTCTCATAATGTTTTTTCTTGCCAGATTGCAAAAAATTATGCTTGGGCGAGTGGTGGCTCAAGCATTCTCTCTGAATTTGGTACCTTGCATCTTGAATTTGTTTATCTCTCTGATATATCGGGAGATCCAGTGTTCCGAGAGAAAGTGCTGAGAATTCGTGAAGTCATAAAAAAGACGGATCGTCCGGGTGGTTTGTATCCGAACTACATGAACCCTAAGACAGGAAAATGGGGCCAGCGTAAGTACCCACTCAGTGTCACAATGCTTGATGCCTGAGACTATACTTAATACCATTAGGAATGGTTGCCACTGTACGATTAATTATCTCAAGGTGTCACATGTATGTTAAGTGAATTTGTAGTCATATTCAAAATGTATTGAAAAAGAATACTGGTAAATTTATTTGTCCTTATTATTAAGCAGTTTAACAAAGCCAATGTCACATTTCTAGACTCATAGGGCTTATCCAGAGGATTTGTTCTGGAAGTTAGAGAACTCTTCCAAGAGGGTAAAATTTAGGATGTTGGACAGCCAAGTGGAAAGAGATCAAGGGGAACATTTAAAAAAAAAAAAAAAAAAAAAATAGGCATTTAGGAGGGAATTGTCTCTCAGGTCATCAATATCATGTCTTAAGTATTTGGATGTGTTTAGGCATTCAGAGGAGGTGCTGTCTTCAATGTGCTTTTGCAGCATCCCTTCATCACCAGGCTGACTTACTTAACCTCCAAACTTTAAAACTTCATTCATTTTATCTTGCCTGGGTTTTTTTACCCCTCTTGTAAGAACAAATTGTTTGGAATAGCTGAGTGAGTCAGAAATATGGCCATGTAGTCTGGTTATCCTGCTTCATAAAAAAAGTTTTGTAGGCTTATTAATGAATTTCTGTTTGTCTTGAAATGCATAATATTCCTTTGTGCACTTGCAAGTTTATGGAAAAATGTGTCATTCTGTATTTTGGAGATAATTTGTCATTTTGACATTTTACTAAAGATGAAACATAAGATTTTGTGGATATGTGGTGTTGTAACATCAATACTAAACATTTTCCCACAACCTTACAGTGATGAATATTGTATTATGACAAATATATGCTACTTTTGCCATTCCTATGATTAAAATTGACAGGAAGGTAGTTTATTGTCATTTTTAATGAGGTTTGTAATAGCTAAGGATATAGAAAGAACAGGCATCTCTGTTAATTAAAGAATTCTAGTGCCACTACATTGATGTATATGTATCTAGAAATGCCAACTACATATCCCCAACATTATTTGTATTGCATTAGTATTGTTTCTGCTGTCATCTGTATTAGAACTCTTAGCATGTTATTAGTCAAGAATGGCGGCATTATCAAATGTTACAGGTATTAGTAAGTACCCTAAAATACCCACAAACCTTTCGTGTGGCTTCATATTATAATCATATATTAGGAAGATGAAGTAAAGTTCGAGTCTTAGTTATGTGTGTATTTTTCAGGCCATACGTCTGTTGGTGCTTTGGGCGACAGTTTTTACGAGTATCTCATAAAAGCTTACATTCAGTCGAACCGTCAAGATGTTGTAGCCAAAGAGATGTACGAGGAAGCAGTGGACACCATCACAAAACGTTTAGTTCTGAAGTCTCATTCAGGTCTAACGTATTTGGCAGAAAGCAAGTTCGATCGTTTAGAGCACAAAATGGACCACTTAGCTTGTTTTGCTGGTAGGTCCTTTTTTTTTTTTTTTAAATAATACAAGTAAGACTGTCACAATCTTTGAGATTTTGAAAAGATTGATTCTGTTTGTTTTGTATGAAGACCAGTACATCAGGGTTCTAAAGCATGATTTTGCTTTCTTGTAGGTGGTATGTATGCACTGGGTGCAAACACAATTGACAGTGAACTTTCCAAGACACACATGGAAATTGCTGAAGGCCTGTCTAATACCTGCCATGAGTCGTATGCACGCACGCCTACTGGTCTTGGCCCGGAAAGTTTCCGTTTCACAGAGGGTATGGAAGCAAGGGCCTTAAAATCATCTGAAAAATATTATATTCTTCGACCTGAAGCCATCGAATCCTGGTTCTATATGTGGAGGTTTACCAAAGACCCAAAATACAGAGAATGGGCTTGGAGTGCAGTCTTGGTATGTATCAACTGGTAATCAGTGTTATACAAAACTACTTGGACAATAAGCAGTAAGCACTGTTTAGTCATTAATGTATAAGCCTAAACTGGAAATATTTTGTTTTTAAGTTGGTGAACAATCCTAATACATGTAAGTTTAAGCTGTGCAGTATGGATAAGCAAGTGGAAATGAGCAAAAACAGTAATTATTTACATGGCTAACTTGTAAATTGAACCTAAATTAAAATGTAGATAGATTCTGAAGTTATTTAAATGTGATCTATTTTGTGAAAGTTCCAGTTTTTATAACACAAAAATTAACAATTATTAGTCCCCTCTTGACAAAGTAGGGTTGGACTGTAGTTTTTCTCCCCCCACTTGTTCATATATTGGTCCATCCTTCAATATGTATGACTTGAATACCACATTTCTAATTCCTTCTACATGTGTGTGAAGGTATTTCAGTCAAACTGTATACAAGAGTAGTTCCTGCTTAGATATGCAAGGCGGGAGATACTATCTATCTTTCTTGCCTTTTCTTTTCTGTCATTCTGAGGAGACGGTAGGCAAGGTGAAACCATGACACAATATATTGCAAACTGCCAAAAATTTAGTTGGGGAAAATTGTTGGGACTTTTCTTCGCAAGAACTAAACAGTGCTGTCGTCAACATTTCATCTATCTGAATGCTCACCTTTTTGAATGAAGAAACTAATGTTGCACGTTTGATCTTTCATAGGCACTGGAAAAGTACTGCAGAGTGGAGGCAGGATTTAGTGGCATCCAGAATGTATATATGGAAAATCCTCAGAAGGATGATGTACAACAGAGTTTCATCTTTGCAGAGACATTTAAGGTAAAGATAATGCGGACCACTGTAGATTTCAGGGATTTTTTTTTTCATAATTTATATATTCTGTATGGCAGTCTTTTGTGAGACTGTTCATACACTCACAAGAAGAAATAAATTTCTGGAAACTCTATTATTTACTTTACATTGCCATAATGAATATTTCTTTGCTAATAAGAATATTTCTTAACAATTTTTGTAAACATTGCCATAATGAATATTTCTTTGCTAATAAGAATATTTCTTAACAATTTTTGTAAAACTTACCAATTATGCTGTCTTTATTTTATTTTATTTTTTTTTTGTTTCAAAGTTGAATGCTTTGTCAAAAGAGTGGTTAAAAAAAATTTTGTAAGTTTTATATATAATTATTTACAGGTTTGTTTTGAAGTTAAATTGGGTAAACATAGCTGTAAGATCTTTCATAATGATAGGTGTTGAAATAAATATTTATATTAACACCATTTTAACAATGTAAGATTTGGGGAAATAACACAGTATATAGGAAATTCAAAATTTTAAGGACACTTGAATTGTAGTTAAAGAGGAAAAACACTAAAAAATAATGATTATAGTTATCCAAACATTTATGCAAAGCTTGCTAGCTTAAGGCCATGCTTAATTCAGTTGAGCACTTACTGTTACAAGCTTTAAAATGTGGAAGGTGAATTTATTTTGTTACCATGCATTTGCTTTTAATGATCGTTGAATATTGCTATCCATTCAGTTCGAGCTCAGGTTTTATATAAAGTTTGTGAACTCCTTGAGTAACTTGAACACTTAAGTTTTTTCATGCTTTAGCATTATTCCTGTCTATTGTCATTTTTAGAGCTTTGTTTCACATTTATTTTTCTATATCATGGTCAGAAATGTAACTTCAACATTTTCTCACGTTACAAATTGTAGATATCAAGTTTCATAATACACATTTTATTATTTATTTATTTAATAGTTAACTACTCTCTTTCCCCCTTTCTTTTCCCAGCCCGAGAAGAACCTAAAAGAGTTCAGAGGTGTTAAACAAATCATTTATAAGTAACTAACTCAGATTATCTTTTCCACTTGCATATTTCTTATGCATCACTCATATTAAGGTTGCAGTGCAACTCACAAAATAGGGAAGTGACATAATAGAAGTATAATGGCAGTTGGAAGGCAAAAGTAAGAAGCATGATTGGTGGAACATGTTTTTGCACATGCACCACTTACTTGCTGCCCAGATCTCTGTAAAAGTGATTTGCACACAGACTGGCTAGCCAGAGATGGGTAAAAAGACATTAGATTATTTATAGATTATCCATTTACTGTAATCGGTTGCTCATTTAATCAACTTTTTGTTAGAGAAAAACATACTACTGTACATTTTTTGTTGTGCTTTATTTATGTAAGGAGTTTTCATATTTACTAGTTTGGCATAAATTTGTTCACTTATTAGAGTTTTATTCTTTTTCAACAGTACTTATACTTGATCTTCTCCGATGACTCTCTCATAAGCCTAGACGAATGGGTTTTCAACACAGAAGCCCATCCACTCCCAGTAGAAGGAAAAAACACCTTCTACCGTAAATCACAAGGTTTGTATATTGGATCTTCATGTTAATCAACTTGGGGAGACCAATAACTTATAGTCTAGTTAGTTATCTTCAGCCAATAGTTATAGTTGAGAATCCCTTTGTCTGTTAACATCATATTGTAAAATTACCTCTCAGTAGTATAACAACCATAGTTTCGTGTGTCGCTCTACTGTACATAAAATTTCCTCTAACCTGTCTAGGAATGATTTGTTGTTGGATGTCTGTAAGACATGCTGCATGCATTTTTTCTTTAAAGCTACATGTGGGATTGATCTGTCTCTGTATAGAAGAGCATTCTCATATCTTGTGAATTCTTTATTGTCTCTGATGTTGTAGAATCCAATGTCCTCTGTTTCATTGTAATGCCAACATTTTTCATATGTCACTGTTGATGCTTTTGTCATGTGGTACTTGCCACTTCTTCCATGGCTGCATGATGCACTTCATTTATTAAATTCTAGAGCTTTCCCATTCTTCCATTTTTAAGATGACCATTTTTGCATCAGAAAAAAATAAGTTACCCAAGTTTTGTTATTTATCTAATATTTTTATTAAAGAATTTTGTAATTCATAAACATGGGAATAAATGTTTGGCTTGATTGACCTTTCTCTAGTATTTCATGCTGCAGTTGTAAAAAAATATCAGGGTTATTTATCATGATGGATACCATTTACAGTGTGCCGTGTGTGGCTAACTGTAGATGTTGCTGAAGGTTCTTGGCAGCATTCCTTTGGCCCCAGCTATATAGCTTTCTGCCTTTTTTTATCCATTCCTATTTTGGCCTCTTCCTACTTAGCTGTCCAACTTATTACTGTATCTTACTTCATTGTCGCTTATTTCAGAACATCCCTCATGGGGATGTAAGTTGGACATGGTTTCATTAAAATATTTAATATAATATAATATTAATGTGTTGGGTTGGGCCATCATGGAATAACTGTTATAATCTTGATGTAACTTGGGATACTGCAGTTGCTGTGGAAAATGTGCTAAGCCTTTCATTTTCTTTTTTTCTGTTCAATTTTTTATGTTTTAATATTGATCATTCATGAATTATATTGAACTCAAATACTGTATCAGTTATCTCAATTAAAAGGAAGGCAAGGTTGGAAAGTATGCTACCTCAGTGAGGGTTCTTATGAAGACTATTCATATGACTAGCAGA
The DNA here is from genome assembly GCF_040412425.1 of Macrobrachium rosenbergii. NCBI lineage: Eukaryota > Metazoa > Arthropoda > Malacostraca > Decapoda > Palaemonidae > Macrobrachium > Macrobrachium rosenbergii. Next base: position 5,223,752 of record NC_089793.1, on the reverse strand, counting down.
GCTTCATTGCTTATGCCTAGATATCCTGTTAGGAGAGAGAAAAACTGAGTGCCAAATAGCTTAAAAAAAAAAAAAAAAAAAGAGCAGATTCCTCGTTGGATGAAAGGTGAATCCTCTCTATTTAGGAACCTCATCATCTTTTGTTTTTCTTTGTATGTGTACAATGGTCATCAGAAAATCTTGTTCACTCTACCCCTTTGTCTTCCTGGGAGGGTGGCATTTGATTTTCATTGTTTTGGTTTTCATTAACTATATACTTAGAAATTTGATGCTTTCTTTCTTTTAAAGTAATGTAGGTTCTGTTACAACACATAAACTGATGTTTGGTAGGTTTTGTTTCTCTTCCCTTGAATTTTTTCACTAGCAGAAGCATTTGACAGTTAAAACAAGTTTTTATGTTTAATTACAACTATATGCCCTTTTTTTCAGCAGAAGCAAGTATAATGATGTGGTGTATTTTTTGTAGTATGTAACCCAACCTTGATAACATTAGGCTATGCATTTCCATTTAGCTTCCATCAATAGGTTTCATACAGATTTGTTTCTCTTGTTGGGTTAGAGCATTATATTTTTCCATGTTGAAGGGAGGGTTGGTCTAGCACTGCTAGAGTTTGTTACATTAAGATGAAGGAGATTGTTCCATTAGGAAGGGAAAGTTGCTCCTACATTCATCTTGCAGTTTTTCAGTTTTTTTTTTTAGATGGAAAAATGGCCTTGCTGTAGTTGTCCCCATGTAAACGAGTTGACAGTCTTATCTCTCCTCAAATGCTGAGACAGGCTATTCTTTGCGTGGGAGGTATTGCCTTTTATCTATTATGGCCTTGCTCATTTTAAGTAGTTATTTAGCACTTGGTTGTTCTATCTATCTTCCTGATTAAGCATAAGTAATATCAAGAAGCTTGAGTGTAAAATAATATTTTAATTTTTGTCATTTATAATCTGTTCTCAAGTCAAAATTGTTCTAATGAGTTACATTAATAGTTTGCATAAACTATTGGGTATGTTTACCATTAATGTGTACTTAAGCCATTCTATACCACTTATTACATTGTGTAAATCTTATGTAGAGTTCTTGGCATGCATTTATTTTATTGTCTGAATAGCAAGATGTACATTTGAGACACTGCTTGTGTAAATCTGTCATGGTTTGTCTTGATTCTGACATGTTTCATATTAGCAGCTGTAGCCTTGAGAGCATCCTCTTCATGGTGGTCATTATTCTACTTTTGCTGTTTTCTTCTGCTCTGCGTAGTAAAATTTTGGTTTGAAATTGAAGAGTAAGTTCTGTTGGTGTTAGCATGATTGTACCATAATGTCCGTTGCAAGGAATGGACAGGAGTTCTTATCCCTCATCCTGCTTTCCTACTCTAGATTTTTTAAAAAAATCTCTGGCATTTTTCATATAAGTGAATGGCTTGGTTCTGATTATTAATATTTAGCCTACCATTATTTTAGTTTAGGTTGGTTGCTTTTTGTGAGTAGCATACATTACGAATCTCTAAGTGTTTAATTATTTAATTCCTTATTTTTCTTCGTGAAAATAAAGCATATGTTACACGTAACCCTTTATTTAAGTGTTGGCAAGCCAAAGAGTGGAAGCTAAAAAGTACTATCTGTGGTGCTTTCGTGCACCCCATCGTGCTTCATCAGAGCTTACAATCCCCATTATTTCTTCAGGATAAATTTCATGGCAGTTTCTTCTATTCAACCTCTTTCTGTTGTACTGATTACTGATTTCATGTTGTTGATTTTTTTTATATGTCACATAAGTTGAATTTTCAAGTTTATCTTTGTGTTCAGCTAATATTTTCTGACACGACCTGTTTTGTAGAAGATTCCCCCACAGAGCAACTCAGGTGTCTTTTCACTGTATTTAGCTTGATTTGTTGCTTTTTTCAGTTACTCAGAGTTGGTTTGGTGCATGACTAATATTATGATTTAGTTTTGAATACAGTGAAATTCATAGCTGGCTTGCCAGATAGCACTACAGTGGTACTCCTTCAACCTTTGTCTCAAATGGGATAGTCTCCATGAACAGCGTAATGAGAGTTAATTTTTGACTTAGTGGTCTGGTTGAATTAATACTAGTGATGATTATGATGATGAAAATATATGGACAGCATAGTAGTCCTTCTTTAAACAAAAATGATAAAAAAGGGCAGAAAATTTATATCCATTCACTTAGCATTCCTCGTATTTGTCATTTTATTTTTCTCTACTGTAGGAAAGTTGAAGATGACTTCAACTAAAGCTGTTGATAAAAAATACAGTATTCTATGTTTGAAAAGTAGACAGGAGTTAGTTTTTGGAATATAATCCAGAAATTTACAGCTGACATTTTGCCTTGATCTCAGGCTTGCTGATTTGCTATTCTATTGGGCTGTGGAAGATTGGTCTTTATTCTGTGGGGAAATTACTAATGTGTCCTGCAGCACTAGAATCCAGAACAGTATTTTGTTTGGTTCATTAGGGTTGGTTGTGGGTTCTGTACTACAGCCAATAGTGAAAGTTGGTAAGATGAGGAAAGCAAAAGACCTTGTTGGTAGTATTAATGTTGGGTTTGTCCTGATGGTTATATAGGGCCTCGAGTATTTTCAGCCTCATCACACCCTGGCACTGCTAATATTTTGAATCTGTCAGTGATCTGCTGCTTGGTAGGTCTGGCACAGTTTTGGTGTATGTGATGGTGCGTAGTCTCTTCCTAGACTTGACATAAGATCCTTTCAGAGGCTTGTATAGTGGTCATACCAATATAGGAATGAGACACCTTCGAATTTAGCAGTTAGTATATGGATAAACCATGTGATGCCTTATAAAACTAGTTTCTTCATACAGCCACCATATAGAATGTTCACTTCCCATTTCTTGCTGTTTAGTATCCTGCCTGCAAAAGCTGTAAGGAAAGTGTTTACATAGTGGTTGGGTCCAATTGCTCTTCTCTCTTGAAGACAAAAAACTGCATACCTGAGTGCATTTCTGACTGCAAATGCAGACTCAGCATGATTGGTGGGTTTGTATGAAAAAACTAGTTTTGTCTTTTTAAAACTTGTGCTTGTTTAGTGTACTCATACAAAAATACCTAGATAATTGGCGCATCTGTTGCCACTTGTGAGTGAACCCAGTTGTTTCGTATGCCACATTTTGTTGCCTTATTGCCTTTTGGTGGCTGTATAACCAGTGATAGCAAGCTTTGAGCTGTCTCAGTTTTTGTACAGGGGATAAGTGGATACAAGTTCCTTGACTTGAGGTTATCCCCCAAGTACACATTTTCTTGACGTATACACTTTTTAAAGTCATTATTTTTTCTTTTGTGTTCATAATTAAATTTGTTTTATTTATTTGTTACTTATAGTCACACCAATTTATCTATTATCAGTTAATGAATTCAAATTTTTTGCTCTTTTTCATTTTCACTTGACAGCATACAATTCTGTTGAAGCTTGCTGTGGAAGTTTGTTATTGGCTCATGTATGCTACTGATGAATACAGTAGTTCCCAGAGGCCAGCTTACCTACACAGTAATCATATTTGCACCTTATTTGATTACTGTAATTAAAAATAAAGATCTCAGGTATCTCAAAATTTTTAGATGTACTGCCAGGCCTTCACTTCAAATCTTATGTAGTACAGTACTATCATGCTCAGTCATCTTATTCAATACCCTATACCCTTGTAAATCCCATTTAAATGCTTGTTTTGGTTAAGTCAGATTTCCTCAAGATCCACAAATGTATACATTTTTTCACATTATACATTAAGAGTTGTTTCATTCCCCTAGCACAAAGCCAAACTTACAGTTGTTATAGTAACTTTTTTTTTCAGCACTCTCTCCCACACTTTCTTGCACTACTCCATTAATATTACCCCTCCATACTTTTTACATTGCAGTACATAACCTTGGGTGTATTGTGTTACTATTGCAGTGCTCCTGTAACCATTTTTTTGGTCCTTCCTTACTGAAATATTTTCCCTTACAATTATGGAAAGAATTTTTCTGTAAGAGGGAAATATACTTTTATGAATGTGACTTGATTATAATGGAACCTAGGACATAACACATTATAACAGTTGATACCCTTTGCAATTTGATGAAAGAGAAATTTTTAATTAAAAAAATACTGTAAAAAGGTCTATAATGTAGCAATATATTTTTATAACGTTTTGATAAAATTTTTTGAATTTAGTGAAGATTATTAAAAGTAATAAGGTTTCAGTCTTTTGTAAGCCAACTTAGGTAATATTTGCAAAGTTTGTACAGTAAGTTTTATGATGCACAATGGCTTTTGTGCATGATGAAAAGAACCACTGAACTCTGAAGTGAACATGTAGCATGCTTTATATTCGGGTGTGTTTTTTGTTGCTGTGATATAGAGGTGAACTTAAATTCCTTAAATTCTTTCAAGATACGTGTGATTAACTGTACATAAATGAATATCCTTGTGCTCTACATTTTTCGTATGATAGAGGGCTGTAGCTCACTTATTTAGCAGAGAAGCAGTCGCAGCTCTTTTGGAAATTTTAAGACTGTAACTGTAGTTATATTGTTTTAGTGAGTACTAAACTAAATTCAAAGTAGTTTCTACAGGAAATGTTTAGAGTACATATGTAGGGCAATTAAACTGGTCAGCCTAGTTGCAACAGGTAAAAATGAAATTGAATGGGTAGCTTTGTAGCGTAATTGAGTTTATGATGAAAATAGTTGTCATATTTGCCACAGGAAAGTAAACCTTTAATTTGTTGTTAACTTGTTTTCTTTTTCAGGTACTGATAACCAGTGGCAGTAAGGTGAAGGGAAGAAGGAATTCCGTAGTAAGATGACGACAACTTGAAATCTTGACGACGATGGTCAATGGTTATTTTTTTTATCATGGAACCTCAGTTTTGTGGCTGAGCCTTGGCATGATTACAATCATGCCTCTAGAGACCCAATTGTTTATTATTCTGTATGAAAGTGTAAATGGTTCGTTTGCCCTAACCCTATTGTTGACTTGTAAATGTTACACAATCAGACATTTTGAACTTTGAGTGCTGATCGGTCATATTGGTAACGGTGTGCTGTATATTGTCGATGGAGGTCGTAAGTAAAATATCTCATTTTGGTTCTTGTATACTCTTAGAAACTTGTATTCAACATGTCACCTTTTAATTGTTTGCTAAATAGTTTTTGCACATAGGATAAATATAAAACAAAAGCATTGGTGGGATCAGGTGCAGAGCAGCTGAATTACTTCCAGTTTTCCAGACCATTTTGGTAGCTTTTAAGGTTATATTACTTATATTTAGGACCACAACTGCACGCTTAGCAGTGTATTAGTTGAATGACAATCCTTGATCAACAATATACTTCAAAGTTCATGATTACTGATCTTACAAAGTCTATAACGTTTAGTGGACATTAAACTCCAGATACAATTTAGCAGTGTAGGAGTCAAGCATAATCATATTTAGACACCAAGAACTACATCAGTGATTTGGTTCTGACCAAGTCATGTATTATACAGCAATCATTCCATGTACTGATACCAATATTAGGTGTGAAAGACAGCTGCATATGCCTTTTGTTTTCAGTGTAGGATAACCTTTTGAAATATTGTGGTTGAAATGAATGTAAGTTATTTGTACAGTCTTCACACTGCATCATAATTATTTTTTTAACACAGTGGAAGAATCGGGTATCCATGTTGTATCTTGTTTTAGTCGTCTTTTTCATCTTGTATTCTTGGTTTGCACTACAGTTATCTGCATAACTGGACAGGAACAGAAACTGTTTGCTCTTTTCAAATTGCATTGGAAAGATTTGATAACCTCTTATGCCTCTGCTACAACCAGTACCAAGTTGATGATAATGACATTTTTAGACTCATCATGTAAGGACCTTGTAAATGTTTCAAGCTTTATTTTGTGCGTTCACCTTATGACATTTTGCTTGTAGGTGGTCTTACATGTGCAGATTAATTACACAGTAGTGATCAGCCTCCATCTGCAGGAAACATACAGAATGTGACATGATGGGTCTTGATTACCATTCCTAATTTTAAATCTTATTCATAAGGTCAGTATAGCATTGCTTTTTTTTCTGAATATTCCTTCTTCATAAAACTGCAGTAAACTGAAAACTTCATGAAGTGAAGGATGTCTTCTTGCCTGTACCAACAGCACTTTTTCCTCACATAGACAACCATCTGGGATTGGTGGGCTTATAAAAACTTGTCTGTGGCTAATCACACACTGATCATTTACGGCCACAGATAACAGTTTTTTCTTTTAGGTTGTGAATTTATTTTTCATAGTATGTAATGATGGTTATGGAGTTTTTGAAGCTGAAAACAAGTACTTCATTGTATGATATTCTAAAATGGGAAACAACAAAAATAAAAAGTTACAATGACAAACTGCAGTTTGCTGAGAATTTGACCGTGTTGGAATCTCAATGATAGGGAATATGACAATGCCATCAGAACCTCAAAGGGTTAAGGTGGGGACTTGTTGCAGCTGGATGTGCAGATTTCAGATAAATTGGGAGAAGTAAAGCAAGATACAATACAGGAGGCCTTCAGCTTTCCTTTTCTAAACTTGCACTGTACTAATGACAATGAATTGAGTTAATCATTAAGTAAATGGCTGTGACCCGGGTGAGTTTTCCATTATGATATCCAGTACATAATGACCTTTTCCCGTTGTCAGAACATAACTAGATAATCAAAAGCCTATTCTGTGAAAACTTAACATTGCTTTATAATTATTAGTACAACGTTCAAAGGCTTCCACTGCCTTCGTGAGAACTCTCCCAGTAGCAGGTGCCCTTATGTACTGTAGTGTTTGTAACGCATATTTCAGACAACTTTATTTTCACATAAATACTCCCTTGCTCCTTACTATGGCCATCATGGCTGCATTTTTATTCTTTTAGAGGAAATTGATCTGTGATATGTTATTGCCCCCCCTTTTCTTTTATCTAGTTATATTTCTGTAATCTGTTGGTCAAGGTGAACACAAACTCTTGGTGAAGACTGTACAATATTTGGTTAATTTTAAATTTTGTATATGAATTTGTAGGAGACGAATTATACTGTTACAGTATATCAAACAGTACACCAATTGTCTTTTTCTCTTCGTATGCCCACCATTCATGTGGGTTGTATTATTGCACCCATGTTAGTCTCTGTCTGTCCATCCGTCCACATGCTTGCAAGAAAGGAATGATTAGTCATGTCCCATCACATTTTTGAGTAGTAAGCATGTCCTATATGTAGGTCATTGTGTACAGCTTTTTCTCAAAGGAGTATTTGTAATATCAGTTATTTCCCAGCATATTCTGGCACTGACTTATTTGTAAGCTTTGTTTTATTTTACACAACTGCTGGGTTACCAATTGGCTTTATTATTTAGTGCATTATCAGTGTAATTTTTCTTGTGTTTTTTAACCGCCACCTTGTGATTTGTCCAGCCCTCGTGTATAAATTTGACTTGGTGGCCTGGTTAAATTACCACATGAGTAATAATCATTTCAAGTGATAGTAGACAATTATTTATTCAGTTACATCTTACTGTTACGAAGAGAACTGGAATACTGTGTAGACTATATGCAATTATGTTTCACACCAAGGGTATTTGAAATTACATGTGCTCTGATTACTATTTTACTGGTATCCAGTAGAAAACAAGCTGGCTTGTTCAGGTCTTAATGAGATTTTGATTTTTAATGTGAATGGTGTTTTTCATAAGATAGATTTTTTATTTTACTTTTTCAAATGCAAAAAATAAATGAGAGGTGTGTATGTGAAATCTGTTGCGAGTGAGATAGGTTGTGGATTGCAATGTGTTCTTTGCATATCCTCTGGTGTGTATGCACTACTGTACTCATTGCTGATATTTGGTGTTGAATGTAAGTAAGGCTTCTGTTCTATTTTTCATTGCATTTTTAAAATTTTCATCGTTGTGATGACAGTAAAGATTAAGTTACTGAGGTTATCTTTAGCTTTTTACAAAATACTGGGGTAACATCCATTTTTATTTATCTTTTTTTTTTTTTTACAGTTTAGCCAGACCTATCCCTTGCACAATGATAAACAGCCTTTCTCATAGATAGTGTATATGTTTAGAAATGAATTGTTTTTAAAATTACTTACTTTTTTATTCATTTTCTAGAATTTTGATGTACAGACATTAACATCTATGTAGAAAAATCTTAGTGCAGAATCTTCATAGCCAAAATGAAATGTAGCCTGTCATCTTCAACCTTTCTTAAGAAAATTTAAGCCCAGTAAGGTTCTGCTTTTAGAGAAGCCCTGAACTTACAGGTGCTTCACAGGTCTGATCTTTTGATAAGTTAAAGATATTCTACAGCTGAGGTAGAAATTAAATGGAATGACTTTTAAGTGAAACTGACGTAACACTTGATTTTAAGAGATTTATACATAAATGCATCATGTCTTGAAAGTAGCCTAGTAAAAAAAACCATCATAAGGTAACTGGCATGTAAGGGACTGTTATAAGCTGATGTGGTAAAGTTAAAAGGTATTTGATAATGTTGATAAACTTATTCTGCTTTTACCGCACACTTGATCTGCAGTAATTACCAAGTTTGTGGTTTTTGGGGAGTAGTTTTGCATTCTTTTTCCTAATTTTTATCATGCAGTATTAAAATAATAAATGGAAATTGTCTCAATAACATGAAATGTTGCATGGTCCAAGAAAGAAAAGCCAAGTACATTAAGGAAAGGCAGAAAGTTCATCATCTGCAAAAATCCCAAGTGGGAGGAAATCCAGGCTACCTAAAGTCCTGCAGATAACAAAAGTGAAAATCCATTGTAACTTTGAACTAAATGTGAGCAGAGAAATGGACGCACTAAGATTAACGACATAGCATATTAAGAAACAGCAGTTGGACCACTGCTAGAGACTAGGTAACAAGTTATTTGGTCAATCAATTACTGTAGTCAGTACAGCAGCTAGTCCCTGTGCTCATAGTTGGTCTTGCCTTTGCAATGAATAAACATTGCCCAAAGGATAGTCTGATAAAGTAAAGCAAATGAATTTTATAACTGGAATAAATGGCACTGATATGCTTCACTCATACATCAATATGGCAGAAATTTAAATTTTGCTTTACTATTAGCCATATAAACATCTTGTGAATCTGTGTGAGGTGTACCACAGTATATTTATATAAAACAGCAGTTTATGATTTTTAATCCACATATTTTATAAGCCAATGTACAGTAGTTTACTCTGTATGTGACAAATGAAAAAGTGAGAATAGAGATAGGACAAGTTACTGTTTTAACTTGCAGGTTTTCGTTGCACAAGTTCTTGCTTACTAATGGGGTTTTAATTCAAGGTTGCGTGTGATTTATATGATTGATAGTAATATGTGAGATAAGTTTCTGTAATGTTTTTTCTTTGGAATCAGAATTCCTTATTATCACTGAATTTTTGTTACTAGAAAATCAGTTTATATTACATATTTGTACTTCATGGTCCAGGAGTAAACATGACTCCTTTATTTAGTGTTTTTTTTTTTTTTTCCACAAATTATTACTAATTGAAATATCTAACAATTGTTTAACACTTCAGTCTGATGTAAAGTCTTCTCTTATTTGAAAACATTTGTAACCAATATACATTGTGCAAGGGATGGAAGGTGTTTTTGTAAACTTTGGTCTCTGACAGTGCCTATTAGCTAAACTGCTTTGCAATAAGAATCTCTTCAATATTCTATTAAATGACCTGAAATTATTTTGCTGCTGCAAGTGTGTTTGTAATCCATGCTTTTTATTAAAGAACTATGAAGGTGGCTCACAATTGGAATGCTTTTAAAGTATTTGACTTTATATTTGGCAAATTAAAACCATGTAACTACTGGAGAAATCACATTTCTTCACTTTGGAGGTCAACTAATTTCAAAATTCTTAAGAAAATTCTACCTCAGAATTGAGAGCATTAGAGGTCGTTTACAATTCTTATGAGATTAGATGGTACAGAGCCTTGCAGACAGCTAGTTCACAGTTCAGAGCCTTGCATGTTACAGTTTCAAACAACCATGCTTGGCAATCAGCTCATGCCAGTAGCCAAGTAGATGCTTCAGTCACTCGATATTGGCCTTTCTGTGAAGTGTTGTCCTTATAAAATGCAACGTTCATTTGATACTCATGATGTGGGTACCTTGAATGCTTTGTTACATAGTTGTCTTATTTTTATTTCTTGGACGTGAAGCAATACGAGTGGCCCAGAACACCTTAGATAAATGTAATTCATTTGACAATGAGTCACTGCTTGAGAGTTGTTGTTGTTGTTGTTGTTGTTAGTGGTATTTTTTTTTTTAGAGAATCATTTAATATCAGAATATTGTGCTCTTGCTCTCTCTATATCTACATAGATATTCTGTGCTAAGTCTTGTAGTTAGTTCATATTCCAATTTTAGGCTTTGATTCAAAATTTCTTAGTGTCTTTTCTCCAAGGGTCTGTTGAGGTTCCTACAGTTAATGGGTATTTAAAATATACAAACACTTTGGTACTTAGTCAAAGATCAATATTTGACCTTGATTTATATTTTATCAGTATTGCTCAGTGCTAAAGATTATGAGAATCTACATTTCCACAATTGTGTACAGTAAGTTTGGACAGCGAATGAATGTGCCACAATCAGAAATGGTAATTCCAGCCATAGCGTTAGTTTTTCGTACAGTTAGCAGCCAGCCTTCCATCCAAAACATTGTAGCACCTTAATTTACTGTCCAAACTATCTTTGGTTGAAGATTGATAGCTCTACTGCTTATAGGGTCACATCACATGTTAATAGCAATCTTAATTGTGGTGTCTTGGAATAGTTGGATCTCGTAGGCAATTTTTCCATAGGACGAAACTTGAGTAGATTCAACAGTGTTACTGTACATCAAGTAAGTTAGAGAGCAGTATAAGCTGATTTTATTCTTATTTTCTCATATACAAGGTGATACTATCCATGGTTTCTCGAAGTTGCTTATTTTATCAATATTCATGTACCTCTTCACTTCCTTTCTAAATTGCATTTCATTAGATATTGCATAGATTATTTTTAGAAGTCATAATATACAGATTTATTATCAGGTTTTATAGATTTTTCTGTACAAAGTCTTTGGCTTTCTTAGTAATTAAGGAATAATATTTAATAGTTTGTAATGTGATACAAATGACTCGAAATTATGTAAAGTAGTGTAAATAAAATATCACAAGGTTACAATGGAAGGATAGGGTAATTTTATTCAAAAAATCCTGTTGTTAACATCAGGTCTCTTATCAAGTCTGCAAGTGGGTTAAACTACTGATATTTTGACGGATTTATTAATTATGAAATTTAGGTCTGGAAGACCAAGTGCCGGGACCCGTCAGGATTATTTTGTGGTTTTTATTCTAGTTTTATCTTTCAGTTTTGCTGAAGATGAACAGTTATGTCAGTCTGATATGACCTTTGTGCAACATACTCTTTTTCATCTGTATTAAAAGCAGGAAGTAAAGCATAAAGTTAAAAATTTATCACAACAATCTACAAAAGGCTCTAATGAGTAGTGTTTCACATTTCCTGTTTATGGTTTCATTTGGGAATTCCACATTTCCTGTTTATGGTTTTATTTGGGAATTCCAACAGCATGAGGTAGTTTACCGAGCTTGAATTTGGGAAGTTGCCTTTTGTTAACAAGTAATGTTTTTGGTAAATATCTGTTCCAGTTACAAGAGGCATTCAATGAATAGCCTTTGTACTGGTGACTTTTTTCATGAATATTTTTAGCGAGTGGTTAATAATTTGAGAATCTGTATTTATGATGACAATAAAGAAGAAATAGCATATCCCTTCCACTTTAATTAACACAAACACATTCAGTGGCAACATACAGTTTTTTGTAATTTAGGTGGTGTACATCTTTTGATTGGCTAATACAGTACACATACGTCTTTTAATTATTATAATCACGGCAGTTTTCATTTCACACAGTGGGCAGTCATTCCAAGTCTGCCTGGCTCTATAGTTAGTGGAATATGACAAGTCATGGCCAAAAACACCCTCTGGGATAACTTTTTGCCTAACTTGGCCTTGATCTGTTTCCAGGGTGCACAACTTCTACTGCTATGTTGAAAATTAGCTATGATGAATGCTTATACCTCAATGTAATATGCAAAATTTAATGGTAGTAACAAAGGAGGTTCACAAACTCTGGCTGCAAAATACTGATACAGTATACATTCTCAACAGTACAGTATATTCATATACTTGAAACTGCCAGAAATGTGGAAAATTCACATCATTAGAAAGCTCACGCTGAATTCTCTAAATAAACTACATAAAACCAAATGGTCAAAAAACATGAATTTTGCAAAGTGACTTTTAAGTAAATTCATCAAGAAAAGAAATACACGTTCATTGCATAAATTGTATACATATTTATCTATGACATGCTACATAAATTGTATACATATTTGACATGCTACTTGACAAAATGCCTGACAAAACATTCCTGTATATTCACTAATATATACTGTATGTAGTACATAAATGTGGGTGAAGTAGAAAGAAACAATAATAAATTTTACATTTCGTAATACGTTCTACAAAAATGCAGTACACGAACGAAATAAATGTGATCAATTAACTTGTGCATACCTGTAAATCTGGAGTGAGTATCATGCAATGGGCTAGAACCAACTTTTTCTCCCAAATGCACTCACATACTGTATACTGTATAGTAATTTTCTTGAATCACAGGAAACACATAAGTACTGTATTTTTCATTTCAAGACTTAAAAATACTGATAAAAGTTATGCAAATTATGTTGTTTTTTACTGTCATCCAGGTAAAATCTGTTGACCAATACTGTATTTGTCAAATACATAGTACGGCACCAATTTCGAACAGACGGAGAGGGGTTAAAGCAGCCACCTGATCACTTCAGTTGTCTGCCGTAAGTTAATTTAGGAATCCTAATCCTTACTTCCAGTAAGGAACCAATCATCTCGGGTCCATTTTATCAGTGACTGCTCAATCTTTTAGTTTTAAACAGCTTTCACCAACACTGGCAGCAGCCAAGGCTACCAGATAATCTTTCAAAAGCAGGACATTCAGTGCCTTGAATGTGGCCCAAGTCAGCTATTATTCAGAAGTATACCCTCAGGAGTTATGGCAACTGTAAACCTATAAGCATCTAAAATCTTCCAAGGAGGCTTAATTCAGTCTCTCCACTAGAGGCCAGCCTTAGGATATATGGATTCCCCCCTCTCAGAACTTCCAATGATGGACAGTGATGCATGTATATCAGTAGGGTTTCTTCAACAGGTAGCAAGAACAATTCCCTCGAGAGATACCCAGATGACCAAAATGATACTTTCTGTTCAAATAATTTATAATTTGGAACAAAAAATTACTGAAATTATTTTTGTGACTGTGATACCATTACTATCAATAAAAAAAATCAACTCCGGAACAGTGTTGGAAGCCATTTGTATAGGTTTGTCTATTTTTTTTCCTCACTTTTAGTTTGGCACTCTGACATTCAGTTGATCTACTTAACAGTTCAGCTCTGTAGCTAACACTATGCCTCTGATGATACACAGCAGCAGCATACTGTACACTTCTTTAACATTACTGTTCATGAAAAGTCCTTTCACGGAGTGCCCATTGTTCCTCTGGGTGAATGTTATGAACTGTGGCTTCTCACTCAGCTTGTGCATTACGAACTGTAGCTTGAAAGCACCATGTTCGTAGCAGAAACACACAAGAACCCATTCCTTTTCCTTGCAACTTGATAAAGAGACAACATAGAAAGTGTTCTTCACAATCAAAATTACATGCTCTTGAAAGACCATGTCAACTTACCAGTTCAGAGAATTTCCCCTGTTCACTGGCTATGTCATGACTGGCACATACATTTTCTCCCCAATCAAACTATTTTTGCACTGATAAAGGAATCCATACAGAAAACCCAAACTGGAAAAAATGTGCAACAGTAGCAATCCAACATGGATGTCTAGGCCTACCTAATTAAAACACAATGTGCAGACTTACCTCTTGGTTTGTCTCAACATCTCTTGAAGTCTTTCTGCTAATATTGCTCAAACTTAATTTTTGGGGGGGAGTCCTTTCAGATTTCACACTCCAAACTGGAAAGACAGAATATGTTTAAATCACTCATGATTACTGTTGTGCTACATTATAGAGCAATGTCATCAATTTGGAAAGTATTTAAGACCTACCTCAGCTTAATCTGTCATTGTTTAACTACAGGTACTTAGAAAATTACATTAAAGTTATGTTTCTCTGGATAATTTTTGCCTTGTGCATGCACACAATGGGTGTATCATACTTGTTACCATAACAGTACGGAAATTACTGTAACTATATACAGGCAGTCCCCGGAAATTACTGTAACTAAATATATTCTGGAAATTTCCCGGTTTGACGCATGTTCTGGGATTCGACCAGCACCATCCGATGAAGAAATTCTCAAAACAGCAGAATAATCATAATTTGAAAAAAACTAATAAAAATAAACACTTAAAAGTTTTTCTAAGATTTTGAATTTTCGATGACGATTTTCGGTTTAATGAACCCCGTCGTAAAACTTGTATCTGGAAAACTGCAAGTCTGATGATTCAAACACTTTAATAAAAGTAATACACACTTTGTTAGATGCAATATGCTGATGAACAGACACACTACAAATCAATATGTGAAAATATAAAATATACTACAAATTTAATTTACAGTATCACTATTATAAAATGATATAATACATTAAGTAATAAGATGAGATACAGATATTTATGCTTATCTCTTCTGCTGTTTTTTGCAAAGCCATCCATTTTTAGACCTAAAGTGAATCAGCTTGTGACAGTTCGGTGGGGATAGACCTAATGTTCTGTAAGAGGACTGGCTGTCTTATTCATTTTTTTCTTTCTTTAAAGAAAGTCTCATAGAATCTCCCAAAATCCACATCCAAAAACTGGAAGGATGGCAGACCCCCCTCCTACTTATGACGCACCTCCTTTGACATATTAAACATATGGTATGGAATACACTAAATGTATGGAATATTATGGAGGGGGAGGGAGGGGTGCACACACCAAGCCATCCATGCATGAAGTGGCACCCTTGTTGGGCTAGGATGCAACCCTGTAAATATTGGGGGTCCCATACCACCTTGGTCAGGTACGACCAGTGTCCTTAGCTAAAGATAAAACGTTATTTGTTTTTTCTCTTAACATTTTCACTTCTAAGACTAAAAGTTATCTATTTTTTCACCTGCATCATGTTTTTTCCACATATAACATTATTGCTAGTACAATTCCATCATAATTAATTTTACCCACCCAAAAATTGGGTTTCTAAGTGGTCCCCCATAATTGGTTAGACAAGGGTAATGAGTGCACCAAACCAAATAAAAAGGGATTTGCCCAAAAAACACTAAAAATCATATCAAACAGATCATTAGCAGTTGGAAAAATATATATAATATATGGTTAGATCCTAGGCTGTACAGGTTAGATCCTAGGCTGTAGAGGCCTAGCATAGGCCTATTACACAAGAACCTTTAACTATAACTTACCAGTTTCTCAAATAAGATAAGGTATTTATACTGTCCTTGTGGCTTCACTCAAGAAAATAACAAAATAACTTAAAATTCTTGTTATCGCCGATAAGACGGCCTTGCTAATCCATTCCACACCAAGGTTCCTTTCACCAAGCTGTCACTCTATAATCACTTGATTTACATCGGTGGGCGATGCCTTTACAACGGCACCTCACTTAATCTTTCTTTTATTGGTTCGAGTTTACTTCGTCTCGTTGCGATGCATTATTTTCCTCCTTTCCATATTTTTGTTTATTAATGCAAGTCCCTCTAACTTCAGCAATCTTTAATGTTGAAGCTATATTGTTTCTGTTTGCGAGTAAATATGATTATTTACCACTTGCAATTCCTGGCAATTCCTAAATTCACAAAATTCGTTGCTGGCAATCGCTCCTTGTTCTTACCAATTGACCTGAGTATTTATAGTTCTTATGTTATCACATTCCCTGTTGAAATAAAACGAGAAGAATAAACTGATAAAAGAGGAATGTGAGGAAAAAAAGAACTAGAAAGGTGAGTACGAGTTAGGTCTGTTCTTCACACCCTTCACTGTTTCCCATATAATCTGTTAATTTCTTTTTTAATGAAGGCACTTGTCATCATTAATCAACATAATTACATTGGTAGGTACCCTAATTACATTGGTGGGTACCCTTCTGGAATGAACTGGAGTTTATTTGAGCAGTCTGATTACCATGGAATAATAATAATAATAATAATAATAATAATAATAATAATAATAATAATAATAATAATAACATTGGTAGGTCCACAGTATCCCTACGCTGGTGATGTAAGCAGCATCTCTCAAAGGATTAAATGAATATTGGGCCAAAATTGATCCATTAGAAAGTAATCATACTTGGCTCTAAGTTTCAAAATCAGGAAATATAAATAAGCTTTTTTCTCGATTTTGAGAGCTATCATTGTAACTAATAATCACTGAGAAATTTCACAAGAATTATTCTCTTACAGATTTGTTGGCAGGTAGTTCTGTTCACATTCATTTATTACAGAACACAAATGATGATTTTGGCTCACATAAAATGTGACCATACTCTCTCTCTCTCTCTCTCTCTCTCTCTCTCTCTCTCTCTCTCTCTCTCTCTCTCTCTCTCTCTCTCACAACTCTCTCTCAAATCTCTCTCTCTCTCTCAACACAGTCACACACACAACTTATCTGCCAACAAATCTGTAAGGGAATAATTCTTATGGAATTTTTCAGTGATTACTAGTTATCACGATAGCTTTCAAAATCGAGAAAAAAGCTGATTTATTTTTATATTTGCTGATGTTCAGACTTAAAGCCAAGTATGATTACTTTCGAATGGATCAATTTTGGTCGATTATTCATTTAATCCTCTGAGAGAAGTCGCTTGTTTCATCAGCTGTGAACCTACTTATATATATATATATATATATATATATATATATATATATATATATATATATATATATATATATATATATATATATATATATATATATATATATATATATATATATATATATATATATATATATATATATGGTCTGTCTGTCCGCCTATGAGCACGTCAAAGGAACCATGAATCCTCAGGCAAAGAAAAATACACCGATGTCACTTAACCAGAACACGCACACACGCACGAATACACGCACACGCGCGCACACACACACACACACACACACAAATACCGACAGCTCTACCAGCAAATTGTTCACAGAAGATCATGCACGATCGACCCCAACTTGGGAAAAAAATAAAATAAAATAAAAAAAAATCAGGGTCACCACAAATCAGCAGAAGCGATCGATATAAAAAGTAAAAAATCTCGTCAGCGCTTGAGAGAGCAGGTTGGTGCAATGCCGACAACATTTGATTCTCACGTTTCTGACTGAACGAAAAAGTTACTTCACATTGGACTGACTGACGGGGAAATCGCTCCGCGTGTTACTGGCTGAAGGAAAATGATTTACGTGTTACTGAAGGAAAAAATGACTACACTTCTAACTAACTTAAGGACAATGATTTGCATGTTACTGACTGAATGGAAAATCGCTTCACGTTATTGGCTAACGGAGGATGACTTCGCATGCATGCTACTCAGAAGGAAAAATTTCACGTTACTGTCTAAAGGACAACGATTTCATATGTTACAGACTAAAGGAAAATGATTTCACGTGTTACTGACTAAATTAAAAATGACTTCACATGCTACTGAGTGAAGGAAAAATGTCACATGTTACTGACTAAAGGAAAATGATTTCACATGTTACTGTCTAAAGGAAAATGATTTCACATTACTGTCTAAAGGAAAGTGATTTCACATGTTACGGACCAAAGGAAAATGAGTTCAAATGTTACGGACTAAAGGAAAATTATTTCACATGTTCAGGACTAAAGGAGCGATTTCACATGTTACGGACCACAGGAAAATGAGTTCACATGTTACTGGCTAAAGGAAAATGATTTCGCATGTACAAGACTAAGGAAAATGAGTTCTAGGGTGCTGACCCCAAGCAGAAAATATCACGTTACTGACTAAACAGAATTACTTCCCGTTATTGACCAGTTGAGAAACAAGTTTCATATTTACTGACTAAGGAAATCTTCACATGTTAATGATTGGGCTGATTTTGTAGATTTTGAACGCCATGCCAAGCATGGGCAACTAAGGCTATTCAGCGCTGAAACGGAAACTGACAGTAAAAGTTTGAAAGGTGAAAACCTCAAAGCAGTTGCACTATGACTCAATTGTTAGGAGAGGGTGGTAAGATGGAAGAGAGAGAATATGAACGGAGGTACGGTAAAAGGAATGAAAGGAGTTGCAGCTAGGGTCGGAGGGGACGCTGCAAAGACCCTTAAGTAATGCCTACATTGCACCGCATGAGGTGCACTGACGGCACTAACTCCCTACGGCGTTCACATGTTACTGACTGAAGGAAAAATGATTTCACATGTCACTGTAAAAAAAAAAAGACTGTGCATGTAATGATTACACGTTACTGACCGGAGGAAAATGCTACCTCATGTGAATGACAGGCATTGCGAATGGAAAAAATTACGTTACATCACTAACTACCGGAATGAAGGAAAAAAATAGCTCAGGGTAACTTGTTAGTCTAGACACGTCATCAAAGTTTAGACCATACTCCATGCGCCAAAGAAATGGTGAAAAAAAAAAAAAAAATGAAAACGATGAATTACATCGTCAAGGTGCTAGAGATGAATCATGAAGGGAAAAACGGTGTAGTATACTGATCGTAAAAGAAGAGGAAAAATCCGGGATTTACGACTACAGATAAGATCATCGGATTTTCTGACTGTGGAAGGTTTTACGAGTTACGCCGCGCGCTTGCGAGTTGCACTTGCACTCACGCAAATCTGCGTTTCTTTACATACATACACATTAATAGTGAAGGTTATGAATAGTTTGATAGTCCCTGCTGTCCATATATATCACACTATATTATATATATCCCTATAATATATATATATCATATAATATATATATATATATATATAATATATATATATATATCATATAATATATATATATATATATATATATATCTTATATATATCATATAATATATATATATATCTTATATATATATATATATATGCTGCTCTATCGATTCTTCTCTCTCTCCAGTGATATTCTTTATCTGGCTGGCCTAATTTGTAACCAGGCTTAAGTGTTTACAATAGCTAAATCGTCCCATGAGATAAGAGAGTCTAATCAAAGGATGTGGGAGTAGACCAATGCAATATTTCTGTTTTTTAATAAACTACTTCAGATTCTTTTGGCGACTACACTGTACAGCTTAAGGTCTTGTGTATCTCAGTAAGCGCCTTCTGACGTAATCATGAGAGTAATGACTAAAAAAAAAAAGTGGACTTTCAGCGCGGCCCATCGTCAGATGTGGACGATAAAAGAAAACGCGATTCGATACGCCTCCTCTGTCTCTCTCCCCCAACCCCCCTCCCGTTATCAACGTACTAACAGCTTATAGTTAGTGCAGAGCAGCGAGCAGCACCACTAGCACTAGCACCAACAGAAGAACGCATTTCGTCACTGAATGACTGAATGGCCTCTGTCCCAGTGCGCGATCGGACTCCGTCGAGAGCGTGCTGGTGCACTCGCTCGTACCATGGCCTCGGCTAATGTGCTCCCGTTGTACATTACGAGGCAGCGAAGCTCCCTCTGGCTAAAACGAGTGTTCAGATCGCGCGTCAAGATCTGCTTGTTCCTGCTGTTCGTTCCGTGTCTGCTCCTCTCCGTGGGCATGATCGCGTCCCTCTGCGCCAAGGGGCGTCTTACTCTCAGGGGCGGGTGACAGCTGTGCCGTTCCGGATGCCCGCCGCGGAAGACCCTTCGGAATGGACCCTGAAGTTCATAAACAAGCACGGAAAAGGAGGAAAACTGTGGAAAAAATTATCGATGACATTAGTTCCACTTCCAGCCAGAGGCTGGGGCATCTTCCCAGGATGCCAGTCGCGTGGTCATCCAAGGAGGGGAGGACTCCGATCCTGTTGCGAGGGAAAGGAGAGACAAAATAAAGGGTAAAAGCAAGGATGAAGGAAGCACTCCCGCTGGCGAAAGCATTTAAGCTTAGAAGAGATTATGCGTCTGCCTATTGATGCGCGAGTTACCCGCTTTACAATTTTTAGGAGGAACGACAAGGTGTAAACACAAGAGTTTAATGTTACTCGTTTTGCAGATAAGGACGTCAGTGTGTGAGTGTGTGGGGGGAGGGGCGGGGAGGGGGGGGGGAGGACGATGAGAGAGGGAAGAGGGAGGAGTTGTTAGGAGGTTGGAGAAGACTGAAGTAAAGCTGGTACTGTGCTATTTCACATCAATCAACACTCTTGGGAGTCTAAAATAGGTAGCATACTCTCTCTCTCTCTCTCCCCCCCCTCCTCTCTCTCTCTCTCGAGTGATTATGAAGAATACTGTAAGCCTTGCAATAGCGCAATACTTTCGACAAATTCAACAGAGCAGATATCGCCAGTTCTTACAACACTTAGATTCTTTTACTCATTTTGCTTTACCAGTGAGAGGGCATAACGTTTTGGCAAGAATATATATATATATATATATATATATATATATATATATATATTATATTATATATAAATTTATATATATATATATATATATATATATATATATATATATATATATATATATATATATATATATATATATATGACAAAACTCATAACATTACAACTTAATCAATGTCACCATCACGCCCCTCTATTCTGACCAGCCAAAATGTTCCGAGGGAGCGCAGATCATAACAATTCCCATCTATCTGTTGATCGTGGTTATTTTCGGGCGCCCTCCCGCCTGACGGCTCTCATTTGGTCCACCTGGCACAGGAAGACGTCTTACATGTGCAGTAGTAACAATGCGGAAACGCCAGGAATTGTTAATGCGATAAATAACGAGATTTAGGAGAAGAGATTCGACATCACGGGTCATCATATCTGGCTGTTGGGGATCGTTGCCTCTCTCTCTCTCTCTGTCTCTGTCTGTTTTTGTGCGTCTCTCTCTCTCTTTCTGTCTGCCTGCCTGTCTCTATCTCTGTCTGTCTGTCTATTTCTCTCTCTCGTCTGTCTGTGTGCGTCTCTCTCTCCCTCTCTCTGTCTGTCTGTCTCTATCTGTCTATTTCTCTGTCTCTCTCTCTCCACTAAATCCAATGAAAACGTGTTCCCCCTCTGATCCCCGAGCGATCAGAATGACAAGGCTTCAGTTCAGAGGATTTCTGAACTCAACAAAATGGAAAATGGCTGAAAACGAATGAAAAACCGAGGTAGGTCTAGCCTAACCGATTCGCTCGCCGAGGCCGGACTTACATAAGAGGCACAAATTCTTCTGAGCACATTTTCAGTGGCACTGCTCTTACTCACTGTCTTGGCCCTTCTGCGACTCAATGCCCTTCCCGTCGGACTCCTGGGGTATGTTGCAAGTTTCAGTGAAGGTCTCCTGGGGGGTGGGGGTTTGGGGGGGTGGCTCATGTGTCACAGTGTCTGGTTTTCGTCGGGCGTAACAGCCAGCATATTCACGTTAGTGATAACATACGGAGTAGAAGAAGCTGGCATATCTCACGGTCTTTCATTTTATTTGATTTTACCGTTCTTCTTTTTTTGTCATTATATCAAAAGGATGATGCTTTTCGATTAAGATAATAATTCGGAATGCATAAACACAAGTGTATGTACATATATGTATGTATGTATGTATAATTCTTGGATTACCAGCTAGTGTTGAGAGAGAGAGAGAGAGAGAGAGAGAGAGAGAGAGAGAGAGAGAGGAGAGAGAGAGAGGAAGAGGAGAGAGGAGAATAAATAGACATAAAAGGAGAATATATACAGTATATATATATATATATATATATATATATATATATATATATATATATATATATATATATATACAATATATATATGTATACATATCTATGTATGTATATATACATATATATATATGTATATATATATAATTATATGTATATATACACACACACAATTCCCAGATACCCACAAAGCAAGCCAACCATGAGATAGTGGAAGTACAGGGGGTATCCACACACACACACACACACACACACACACACACACACACACACACACACACACACAACACTACAACGCCTCAAGTACGGTCAAGTGCAATGTTTATCGACGGTTTATAAGCAGCTATTTTTACCGATCCTCGGCGCGCTCGCGAGCGAGGCGTTTTGGGGCGACCGAGAGTTTCCTTTTTTTACTTTTTTTCATTTTTTTATTCAGTCTTGTGAATACAACAGAAGGGAAATAATTGCTCCGCCTTACCAAAAGAACATTCCTTTCAGACTTAACTGCATATCAGACGTCTGGTGGCTGGGTGACCTACATTCCTTATTCTTCCTCGCTAGCTTTACAACGACGGAAGACATACATACAGACTGGCAGACTGATAGGCAGGCAGGCAGACGTCAGGCTGAGATAATTACGCTTTATAATTACCTCCTGGTTTATGATCGACGCAGTGTGCATTCGGTGAAATTATGAATTCCTTATTTCTTTTTATTCACAGGGTATACATATTCGTTTTTCAGTACACACAAATTTCATTGATGTTTGGTAGCCATTTTAGCATTACAGACTAGCATCGTCGCGATTTCTTTTGTTCTGTACTAATTTCTGCGTTACGGAATGTACATGACCGCTAAATATTTCCTATTTTTGTAACATTCGGTTCATACTTTGTACTGCAATGCACATTGCGGAACGTACATAACCCCAATTTTATTCATATTCTCATCACACTTTTGCAATATAGAACAATACACCAATATTCCTATCTTGTAACTGTAATTCATGTGTTGTATACTTTAATTTACATAACAGTATATATAAAATAAATAACCAAAGCCTCATTTATATTGTCATCACACTTTTGCAATATAGAACACACATAATCCAGCTGGTATAGTGGTTAGTGTCGTGGCATGCCACTCAGATGTCGCGGGTTCGCGTCTCCCCCAGGGCGATGAAATATCACTGTCTCTGTATCGTGATCAGTTACTGCTGCAGTGTAGGGTCTGCGGTGGGAGGTCGAAACCAACATTCTTTGGAAGCTTAAAGAATTTCAAGTCAATGGCCCCTTTGGTGTGCTTGTCCCAAGTGAATAGGTTGCATCCACTGAAATAATAACAACAACAACAACAACAATAATAATAATAATAATAATAATAATGGTAATATTAATCACTATGAGTGACGTCGATTTTTGCTACCGGAGGAACTACGGATAACCAGGTGTCAGCTATCACATGAAATGGGCCAGGTGTTATGATAACTGCTACTGATAAATCTCTATGGTTTTATGTTGTAGTAAACTTATACAGATATAATTCAGGTGATGAAAGTGACACACACACACACACACACACACACACACACACACACACACACACACATATATATATATATATATATATATATATATATACATACATATACATATACATATATCACACATTACCACAGGTGAAAAATAAAATACCTGTGGTAATGTGTGATAAATGACCACGTATTCAAAAGTGATTATAATTGTATAAATATATATATTATAATATATATATATATATATATATATATATATATATATATATATATATATATATACACATATACATATGTTTGTGTGTGTGTGTGTGTGTGTGGGTGTGCGTGTAAGTGTCCCTTTCATCACCTGGAATTATACCTCTATAAGTTTACTACAACATAAAACCATAAAGATTTATCAACAGCAATTGTTGTAACCTGTTCTTTTCATGTGATATAATATATATATATATATATATATATATATATATATATATATATATATATATATATATATATATATAGTGTGTGTATGCATATGAAACTGTTGTCTGTAAACTTAAATCAACTTCAAAACAATTTTGCTCTCTCCCCTAGTCTATTTAAATATACGAACAGTTACCAATAAACTGCAGTAAACATTATAAATTTCATATGACATGCTACTTAAGGGTGAGAAAAAAAAAAGCAATATAACACAGCGTACCGATAAAAGGCTTATGTGTACTGGTGAATATCTGACAAGCCACAACTGAGAGAATGTAATTGGTCGACAAGCGCCCTCTGGTCTGAAAGAACTGTACCCTAATGCTTCCAGCGGGAAGTGATAATTTTATAATTGTATCACTTATATTCGTTTACGCTCCAAATATTTGTCTACACTCCAATAAAAATCAATATTTTATTTATTTATTTTATTCAGCAGAGGAAACCTATTCTAAGGAACAAGCCCATCAAAGGGGCCATCGGCTTGAAATTCAGTTCCTCGTTGGACGAGTCGGTAGAGTTGTCGGCTAGCACTCGCTAGGCCCAAGTTCGAGTCTCCGACCGGCTAATGAAGAATTAGAGGAATTTATTTCTGGTGACAGAAATTCATTTCTCGCTAAAATGTGGTTCGGATTCAACAATAAGCTGTTGGTTTCAACCTCCCACCTCAGACCACACACTGAGGCAGTAACTGATTATGATACAGAGCCGGTGATTTTTCATCGCCCTGGGGGAGGCGCGAACTCATGACATCTGAGTGGCAGTCGAAAGACACTAACCACTATACCAGCGACCAGTGTATAAACTGTTTATTAGAATATAAGAATTAGTGGGGAAACTGGTTATTAAATCTCTTCGAGGAAACATATTTTACAATTTTAGCTCTCTGTACAAGAAAACTTTTGTGCCGGCTTTGTCTGTCCGTCCGCAATTTATTCTGTCCGCCCTCAGATCTTAAAAACTACTGAGGCTAGAGGGCTGCAAATTGGTATGCTGATCATCCACCCTCCAACCATCAAACATACCAAATTGCGGCCTCTAGCCTTAGTAGTTTTTATTTTCTTTAAGGTTAAAGTTAGCCATAATCGTGCATTTGTCAACGATATAGGACAGGCCACCACCGGGCCGTGGCTGAAAGTTTCATGGTCCGCGGCTCATACAGCATTATACCGAGACCACAGAAAGATAGAACTATTTTCGCTGGCTTTGATTATATGATGTGCAGAAAACTCGATTGCGCCTAAGAAACTTCGGCGCATTTTTTTTTTTTCTTTTTCTTTTCAAGAACAGAAAAAGTAAGAGTGAGAGAATACAACACTGATATAAATATATTCATATGTTAATTCTGATAATATTGAATCCTCACTTTCCTAAAACTGATCTCTCAGGGATATTGAGCAAGCAATTCACACCTAACTTATAAAAAATATAAAATCTAAATCTTAAGTTATTACCATAAGCGATAATGAGCCTTTGAACTGTTTGGATCACCCACAATTTACTCAATATAGCAAGTAAAAAATGCGCCGAAGTTTCTTCGGCGCAATCGAGTTTTCTGTACAGCGTATAAAGGCCACCGAAAATAGATCTATCTTTCGGTGGTCTCGGTATAATGCTGTATGAGCTGCGGCCCATGAAACTTTAACCACGGCCCGGTGGTGGCCCGGCATATATCGTTGCCAGATGCACGATTATGACTAACTTTAACCATAAATAAAATATAAACTACTGAGGCTAGAGGGCTGCAATTTGGTATGTTTGATGATTGGAGGTTGGATGATCAACATACCAATTTGCAGCCCTCTAGCCCCAGTAGTTTATAAGATCTGAGGGCCGACAGAAAAAGTGAGGACGGACAAACAAAGCCGACACAATAGTTTTCTTTTCAGAAAACTAAAAATGATTAAAGTCAGTATGATAATTCTCAAAGCTAGTCAGTAACCTTAAAGACTGTTATAGTAAAAAATAAGCGTCTTGAATTTATATTCATATCTCCAGAGCAATTATAATTCATTACATTGCTAAGCATTCACAAGTCGATCACTTTAATTCATGTAAAAATCAAATCGTTCAAATTAACGATAATCACTGGTTATTCCCACTGAAAATATTTACATTAAAAGTAATTACTCGAAAGTTATTCACATTGAAAATAATTATCATTAAAAATGATTATCCAATTAATTGAGTTAAAAAAATCTGTCCGAGAGTTACTCATATTAGAAATAGTCACACTAGAAATAGCCACATTGAAATGCTTATCCACAAGGCACAGAAACTAAAAATAGCGATCAACAAATCATTCACATTATTAAAAAAATATAATCCATATATCCTTCTTAAGTAGATTAATTTAATTGCACAGTTAAATCATTTTCGGGGTAAACTTATCAAGAACCTACCAATAACTACACGACTGTCTCATGACTGACCAAAAAGTTCGCTCCTTGCAAATGAAATCAATCGACCTAAAAACCACGGTGCTTCCCGCAGATGACCCTCCACGCGTGGAAGGGGTACAAGACCTACGCCTGGGGCAGGAACGAGCTGCGCCCCGTGAGCAAACAGTGGCAGACGGCGGGGCTCTTCGGGGCGCGGGACATGGGCGCGACGCTCATCGACTCCCTGGATACCCTCTTCATCATGGGTCTCATGGAGGAGTTTAACGAGGCCAAGAAGTGGGTAGAGAAGGAGCTGGACTTCGACAGGCTGACAGGCTGCTCATTCATTGTGAGTTACCATTATAGCTGATGGATGAGCTGCTATGAATGAGTTGCAAGACGATAAAAGGTTCATTAACTGATGACTTTGACAAACGGGAGTGAGCTGTGAGTAGATGATTGATATGAATGAGTTGGATGGTGCAAGATGATAAGTTGCAATAAATGAATGCATGAGTTTCAAGGATGAGTTCAAGCTGGGTTGTATGAATGAGCAGATGAATGAGCTGATGAGTTATACTAGGAGTTGCAAGTTATTAGCGATATAGCTGATGAAGTTATTATATGAATTTGAATGAGTTGCAAGATTTACAAATGAATTACAAGAGTTATAAATGAGTTTACTGAGCTGGTTTTTACAGATTGAGCTAATGAATTATAATGGATGAGAATGAGTTGCAGGCTGGTGAGTTAAGTAGATGACGTGCTCATCAATCATTTATGAATGAGTTACAAGCTGAGTTACAATGAGTTGCAAGCTGGCGGGTTTTGGAAATGAGTTGCTTATGAGTTGTATAAACGAGATGCAAATCGGTGAGTTATTTAGGGGAGTTACTAATTAATTTATGACTGAGTTATGATTATATGCTGCAAGTTGGTGAGTTATATAGATGAGCTGGTAACTGACGATTTATAAATGAGTTACATGCTGATGGGATATACGAATGAGTTGCAAACTGAAGAGTTATTTGAATGAAAGCAAGATGGCGTTATGTAAAGAAGTTACTAATTAATGACTGACGATGCACGTGCTTTAGGAATTGTGTGTTATATAAATAAGTTGCAAGCTAATTATTTAGATGATTTACGAACTGTTGAGCTCTATAAACGAGTTGCAAGCTGGTAAATGATTTATGTTACTAGATGCAGAGGATTTACTTACGAATTAGAAATGAGTTACAAATTGGAACTATGTACTGTTCATAGGGAGTTGTACAAGGAGAATTTCGAACTGATGCCATTTCAATTACAAGCTGGTGAGTCACACTTGTAACAAGTGACTTTCGAGCCACAAGGCAGGTGTTTTCAAGATAAACCTTACCTTTCCCTAGTTCAGAAAAAGTTATATATTACTTGGGAATCCTGTTTATTTCGTGGTCTCTTATAATTAGGTTTCCTGTCGAAGATAACACAAAGGAAGTCAGATTCACTTTTATGGCCACTCTCGCGAAAAGGCCTCTGGTCTATGGTGAAAAACGTTGACCGGTTTTTGTTTAGTGGCGTTGCAAAAATTACGGTCACCGCCCACGGAACATAATAATATACTGCGGACAAAAGGTTAATGGAAATTCGTTTTTAGAAACTCATTACAAAAGTGTTTGAAATGATTTTTTTTATACAGTATTCTGAACATCGACTACCGCTTTTCATGTGGCAAGAATTTTGACCCTGAAGTCTTAAAGATTCTATGACAACAATAATTCTATAATAATTTGGTTTTTCCTCATTATCCCTGTATATTCATCTTTCCTTTGATTTAACGATGATAATGGCATATTACGCGGAAAACATGCTAACAAAAAAAAAAAAAAAACTTCGGAAGATCTTATTATTCATGATAACTGGTCTTAGAACCTTTACGAATGAATATTCAACCTATATTTAGCCTCTGAATTCTAAAAGCTGTCCAGATTACTCCTGCTAAGTGACCTTAAACTGTGATGTTAAAGAATCCATCATAGTTACCGATAAATATTTACTTCAATTAACTGCTGACCCAGAACTAATGATCCACTTTACATGGATATTGAACTGAATATAGAATTTAGGCCAAAGGCCAAGCTCTGGGACCTATGAGGTCATTCAGCATGAAGACGGAAATTGACAGTAAAAGGTTTGAAAGGTGTAAGAGGAGGAAAACCTCGCAGTTGCACTATGAATCAATTGTTAAGAGAGGGTGGAGTGTAAGATGGAAGAAAGAGAATATTAAAGGAGGTACAGTAAAAGGAACGAAAGGTGTTGCAGCTAGGGACCGAAAGCACGCTGCAAAGAACCTTAATGCCTACAGTGCACCGCATGAGGTGCACTGACGACACTACCAATCTTCGGGGCCAGTGACCTTAAACTCTGATGTTGAAGAATCCATACATAGTGACCCAGAACTCTATGGGTGCTGAATTAATGATCCACTTTATATGGATATTAAATTCATCCTGACAATGCCCTTTTGCCTTGACCTTCAAAAGCTAAATACGGTTATTGATCCTTAATGTGTTGTCTTCAAACTGATTCTTCAGCATTGGCTAACTGAATTGAATTTAATTTAATTGAACTAAACTAAACTGAATCCTTGATTCCAGCTAGAAGCCATATTAGATAAAATTTTTCATTTACATTTCTTTACAAAAGATCTGTACACAGAATGTTGCTTAAGTAGCCATACCTATAAAAAATATCTCACATTTATTCAAAACTTTTTTTTTCAAAATCTTAATAAATCACATAAAATAATTATGAACTAGATATCTCATCCTACAAACAAAATCAGTTACAGTAATAAGATAAGGGTGTGTTATCAAGTAAGTGCTGGTTTAAGACTACGAAGTAAACAGTTTCAAATATAGTACAGACAGTTATGGTAATAAGTAGCCTTCATAATCACAGTAATCACAGTTAATGGTCTTTTCGAAGCTTCGAGCAAATGAAACACCTGTGTCACAGGTGGGAATCTGACGTGTATTTACGCAAATGAAATTCAATATAATCAGACATAGTCCTCCTGTATAAAATTAGTAAAATTACCAAAAGTTAACATTTTCCTTGACAAAATCAGTCTTTTGCGGCATTCAGACATCACCTGTGCACTTTCATTACATTCCATTAGCGCCTTTGCCTATTCAGGAATTCTCATTTCATGCATCTTAACAAATTTTAACAGTTTTTTTCATTCCTTCTATTGGTTAAACCTCTTAGGGTTTTTCACTTTTTAGTTTTCTGTAAAAGGAAACTGTTGTGATGGTTTTTTGTCTGTCCGTCCGTCCTCAGATCTTAAAAACTACTGAGGCTAGGGGGTTGCAAATTGGTATGTTGATGATCCACCCTCCAATCATCACACATACCAAATTGCAGCCCTGTAACCTCTGTAGTTTTTATTTTATTTAAGGTTAAAGTCAGACATGATCGTGCGTCTGGCAACAATATAGGTGCCAACAACACAGGCCAGCGCCGTGCCGTGGCTGAAAGTTTCATGGGACGCGGTTGAGAGTTTCATACAACATTACACGCTGTACGGAAAACCCGACTGCTCCGAAGAAACTTCGGCGCATTTTTCACTTGTTTTTATATAGGTACAATAAGATGGTTACTTTAATGACTATAATATTATCTGCATTCAAGTCCCACTTCTGCTTTATGCCAAGTATTCGAGCACAGGCAAATCCTATTTTACAACTTGTAATGGCGGTTAAAAAGTCCTATTCTACCCTTTTAAAATGCGGATAAAGTTCTAACTTACAGTTTTCAAGTGAAGATAAAGTCTACTCGACGGTTTTCAAATGTAGGCAAAATCCTACTCGACAGTTTCCAGGTATAGATAAAGTCCCAATCGACAGCTTTCAAGTCCAGACAAAGTCTTATTCGACAGTTTTCTTATGTAAACAAAGTCATATTTGACAGCTGTCGAATGTAGACAAAGTTTAACTCGATAGTTTTCAGGTGCACATAAAGTTCCACTCGACAGTTTTTAAATTTAAATAAGATCATACTCGACAGTTCAAAATTAGACAAAGTCCCACTCGACAGTTTTCAAATTTAGACAAAATCCTAATCGACAATTTTCAAATGTCGACAAAGTCCTACTCGATCAAATGTCGACAAAATCCTAATCGACAACTTTCAAATGTCGACAGTCATACTCGAC
Organism: Macrobrachium rosenbergii; assembly: GCF_040412425.1. Classification (NCBI taxonomy): domain Eukaryota; kingdom Metazoa; phylum Arthropoda; class Malacostraca; order Decapoda; family Palaemonidae; genus Macrobrachium; species Macrobrachium rosenbergii. Next base: position 5,193,223 of record NC_089793.1, on the reverse strand, counting down.
AGTTTTCAAACGTCGACAGTCCTACTCGACAGTTTTCAGGTGTGAATAAAATAAAGCCACGATCCACACCTGTATCTTTCCACCATCTCTCTCCCTCTCTCTTTCACAGAGTCCTACTCGACGGTTTTCAAACGTCGACAAAATCCTAATCGACAATTTTCAAATATCGACAAAGTCCTACTCGACAGTTTTCAAACGTCGACAAAGTCCTACTCTACAGTTTTCAGGTGTGAATAAAATAAAGCCACGATCCACACCTGTATCTTTCCACCATCTCTCTCCTCTCTCTCTCTTTCACTCGTTACCAAGTTCATTATTCATATCTACATACACGCTTGTAGCATGATGACCAGCACATTTTACTGTCACACCGTATGAGACCAGAGCTTCCTCGCTTTGGAACTCAGTGCATCTGACATTCCTGTCTGGAATTATTTTTCACTTTTCATCCAGGTTCCTTTTTTAGCGTTCATGTGTATATAAACATATCTATCGGCTTAATTAACGTCTATGTCCCTTGAAAATCATCTTTCTTCTTGTACGGGTTCTCGATATCTCTTTCCTCTCTTTTTTTATAGTTTTCTTTAGTTTTCTTCAGTTTTTTTTAATATTCTCGAGCCAATTTTCGTCACGTTTCACTTAAGGGTGCAGTCTATATCAGCTGTTGAATAGTAACACGATTTCGTAAGTTATGAGAACACTTTAATATCATGGTAAAAAAAAATTCCATATATCCCATGTGGCTACTGGACTGCAATAACCTTGCAATTCTTTGACGAAGTGGTTTTACATTGCCTCAAATTCTCTGCATGTTCCACTTAAAGACTTTCTGTGAGCTATATTAACGAATGACAAGGCAAACTTTAAGAGACAGAGTTCTCTTAAGAAACACAGTATCCACGTGGCGCCGAGGACAGACGTTCCCGACCATTATTTAAATGATTTTCAAAGTAATGGAATTTTTAATGGATTCAGATGAAGTGAGACTTTCCTTAACGGTAAAACTTCACGGAAAGGAACGTGACCGTCACGCACTGAAAGCTGAACAGCCACATTGAAAATGAATAAATAATATCTCCACCTTTTAGGTCTGTGGACAATGACGGGAAACAAAAGGAATAAAAGCGGCAGAATGCCATGTCGAGATACAATTACCTTTCGTTGCCTGGAGGAGGATACGTTAACCCTTTCGGAAAAAAAAAGGCCCATTAATCTATGGGGATAACGAGTAGCTCGATCCCGTATGTTACGGTGGACAAAGATTACTATTCCGATAATCTCTGGCTTTCCGAGAAAAATGGGGAATAACAACTAATGCATGAGAGGGTTATAGCTCATTATGGCAAGAATATGACTAAAAAGGAAAACACAGAGAAGAGAGAGAGAGAGAGAGAGAGAGAGAGAGAGAGAGAGAGAGAGAGAGATATTTATCGCGCTGAACACGAAACTGGGCATTGCGTGTATGATACTGATCTGCATGGCAACAAGTAAAGTAGTACTACGGCAGTCTGGGACCCAGCTTCTCCAAACAGTTAACTTTGTTACACTTGATGAGAGAGGAGAGAGAGAGAGAGAGAGAGAGAGAGAGAGAGAGAGAGAGAGAGAGAGAGAGAGAGATTATTTATCTTAAGTAGTTCAACCAAGCCACTTGGCTGAGTCAGAGAAAACTGTTGACAGAGTTCAAAATGTAAACAAAAAAATTCCTAACAATTAAACTAGTCTTGATTAAACAAAATTCTCTCTCTCTCTCTCTCTCTCTGCATGGCCTTGCTGCTAAACGATGGAGTTAAGTATTCGGTACACTTGCGTGACAAGACATATATCATTAATATTAATGAAAAAGGAACAAGTCTCTCTCTCTCTCTCTCTCTTTCCTTTTTTTTTGCAATTAACAACGTCGACCCTTTTTGTCCAACCTAGACTTGAGGCTTTCTAACACTGGATTAATTCTTCGAAATGTGTATCAATTACTCTTGCTGATAGTTGAGAACTTTTAAATTGAGCAAAATACTTTACTGGATATTAAGCTGAATGTGTTCTCCATAAAATAAAACGCATACGATTACCTCTAATACAACAGGAAAGAGTTCCCGAAGCAGACAGTCTTAGGCATGTATATAATCGTATGCATGCTAAAGTATATGTATACATATATGTACATAAATATACATATGTATATTTACATATATATACATATACATATATATATATATACATATATACATATACATATATATATATATATATATATATATATATATATAGAGATGAGAGAATGAGTAGGCGAGGAAACGCCGAGTCACCATCACAGGACAGAAAAAGTGTCGACAGTAAGGACACTAAATAGAGATGTATTTGAATACTTCAATAGGAACAGGAATAAAGAATTTGGGCCACAGGCCAAGCGCTGGGACCTATGAGGTCATTCAGCGCTGAAACGGAAACTGACAGTAAGAAGGTCTGAAAGGCTTAACAGGAAGAAAACCTCGCAACGTTGCACTAAGAAAAAAAATTGTTAGAGTGTGGGAAGTCATATGGAACAAAGACAATATGAATGGAGGTACAGTAAAAGGAGTGGAAGGTGTTGCAGCTGGGGGCCGAAGGGAGGCTGCAAAGACCCCTTAAGTAATGCCTACAGTGCACCACGTGAGGTGCGCTGACGGCACTACCCCCGGATGAATAACACCGGAAAACAGATCGGCCGAGTATACGCCAGACTGTCGAATCCCTTCAAGATATCAAGAGTAATAATTTCAAAAGATCCTCCCGGTATCTTGTCAGGAAGGCGACTAAATGTCTGTGAGATAGAGGCATCGATGTACAAAGGGTTCTTCGTAACAACATTATTTGGATCTTTAAAGGTTAGCTAGAATTTAACGTTCACAAGAGTTACACTTAAGTGGAATTTCAAGGTTGTGTTTCGGTGCCGAAAACACTTAAGAATATTAACAAGATTCAGGTGATAATTTCCTATATCCTTCGTTATGTCACAAGATTACTCCACCACAAAAAAAACAAATATTAAGGCAGCTAGCTAACATATTTCTGTTTCCTTCTTTTAAACTACAAGATTCCTTGAAAAAAAAAAAAAAAAAAAAAAAAAAAAAAATATATATATATATATATATATATATATATATATATATATATATATATATATATATATATATATATATATATATATATATTAAGGCAGAAAGTAAACATCTAATTACCTCCCACTTTCTTACAGTTACCTAATAGCTACTACTGATTTCAAGAATCTAAAAATTAATTAAATTTCAAAAGGTCATACCAGCTACAGTATCATCCATTAATAATCTTCCCCTTTTTTCCCCAGAGGTCAGAGGTATCCCTCTTCGAGGTCAACATTCGATTCGTGGGAGGCCTACTGTCAGCCTACGCCCTGACGGGCGAAGCCATATTCAGGGAACGTGCCTTGCAGATTGCAACAAAACTCCTTCCAGCCTTCTCTACGAGATCTGGGATTCGTTTGGCCTCATCAACACCGGAAATGGGGTGCATTAGTTAAATTTACTAAGTGCGACAATGTTTAAAACAATTATCAAGAAATAATGATCAAACAGAGAGAGAGAGAGAAAGGGGGGGCTAAATTTAACTAGTGTGGCATTTACATTAAAACAATTATCAAAATATAAGTAATTCTCTCAAAATGCTTTTTAAATCAAGGACCACCACAAAATGGTCAATTCTAAGATGTTTATCGATATCATGAATAATCAGTCAATTATGATGCCAGCTAAATAATGAATGACACGAGCTTTTATCGTAAAAACGTCTTAGGAGTTGTACGACTGGTCGTACATGTCAAATATGAAAACCACATGATTAAATCATTCTCCTTTCATTCACTAACATATAGAGAACGGAGTGAAGGCAGCTGCGAATATCAAAACTGAATTAAAATATGTGAATTAATTCAATTGGGCATAGTAAAAAATAATCAAATAATTGCAGTAAAAAATTATTCAACTTTGTGTGGTCAAAGAGTAATATATGTTTCATTACTATCACAATAAAAAAGGATAGAAGATTTAGTTTAGCATCCTGTACAGTAAGGAATCTTATATACTGTAAATTAATGTGAATTGTGTTATTCGTTGACCAAATCTTACATTTCCTAGAAACAGAAGTGATTTTTATTTCTTGGCAGAAATATTATAAAAACCGGCAATTAACTAAATATTACGTCATGTGATCCAGAATCAGGTTTATGCTTACTGTACTTTTACTGTTTATACTGGAAGTGTGATACATTTTTTTTTGACCTCTCTACTCAGTCTAGCACCATCTCTCTCTCTCTCTCTATATATAATATATATTTATATACTCTCTAAATATATACCATATACTTTTTAAAATATATCATATATGTTTATATATATATATATATATATATATATATATATATATATACACCATATATATTTTTAGATACAAAATATATATATATATATATATATATATATATATATATATATATATATATATATATATATATATATATATATATATGCATATACACAATACATACATGCATATATATCCCCTAGCATCTCCGTCTACTCTCTCTCTACTCACCAGAAAACCAACAACCATCGCTGGGCGAACGGAGGGTCAAGCATCCTCTCCGAGTTCGGGACTCTCCATCTGGAGTTCCTGTACCTGTCGGACGTGACGGGGAACCCGGTCTTCCGAGATAAGGTGTTTCAGAGATCAGGCAGCCGTCAGAAGGCCACATGGGAGACCTCTTTAATTACATGGTCCCTATAATGGACAGTGGGGCCAGCGTGAGTCTATTAATTCTGCTGATGAGTCTCTCGTTTCCAGGGTTTGTTGGTGAGACTGAAAACTCCGCGTACGTATCATAATAATAATAATAATAATAATAATAATAATAATAATAATAATAATAATAATATAATAATAATAGGCATACAGTCCTATGAGACGAGACAATCTACTAATAATAATAATAATAATAATAATAATAATAGGCATAAAGTCCTATGAGACGAGACAATCTACCAACAACAACAACAATAATAATAATAATAATAATAATAATAATAATAATAATAATAATAACAGGCATACAGTCCTACGAGACGAGACAATCTACAAATAATAATAATAATAATAATAATAATAATAATAATAATAATAATAATAATAATAATAATAACAGTCCTATGAGACGAGACAATCTACCAACCTACCCATTCAAGTAAATAAACTGAAAAGAATTTTGGGAAAAACACAGAAAGGAAAGCCAAGTGTGCAAATGAAAATAGGGTAACATTTAAACAAATCTGTATTAATAAATAAATAAATTAAACATTCACTGTTATTCAGATGCCAAGTTTCAGCGCAGAATTTCGGTTTATTTTTTGCAGTGTTAATTTCTATAAGATATAGTATTAATATTTTTATAAGATATAGTAATCTGTCGACAGGACATCTGCTCTGAATGGCGTAATTTACTTTGCCACGATAATATTTTAAATAATGTCCCAGTAAGCAATACACTCCTTCTTCCCTCCTGAAAGCAACATATGCTGCTGGGATATTCAAACATTGCCTAAATTATCAGTTTGAAAGTCTTTCATAACATACATATGATATCAAGCAGATACAAAAACTTGAACGTGGCTGGTTTCAGAAATAGTATTGAAATTCACACTGTATCAATCAGCATTTTTTGCATAATCAATTTTTGACATGAAAAAATGACTTAAATAGCATCATTTTTATTCTCTGCATGAATTACGCACAAAGTACTGTGTAATAAAAATCCACAATTATATAGTAAAGTATATTGCTATGGAAAACAAGTAAAGACTTTGGAACACCTGAACGGTATTCCTTCCTCATCATTGCTAACTTTAACACTGACGAGGAACCTGCTCAGGTGTTCGAAAGTCTTTGCTTCTGAATTTTCCATAGTACTATAGTTTACTGTATAATTGTGGATTTTTATCACACAATACTTTGAATGTATTGCATGCAGAGAATAAAAATGATGCTATTTTAAGCTGGGCTCTCATGTCTAAGATTGATATACAAAGGCGTTGATTGACAAAATGTGAATTTGAATAGCACTTCTGAGACCAGCCACGTTCAAGCTTTAAAATATCTGCTTCGATATCATGTATACAATGGAACAGACTTAAATTGTGATGATTTAGGGATAAGCAAATATCAACATATGCAAGTGCGGGGTTCCTAAGGGGATCTTTCCGGATTTTGCAAACTTGTGGCATTCAAATATTTGGCCAAGACGTCCCATACGTCTCGTTTCCCGAGGAACATCGTAAGACCTAAGAATGTCAGCTGACAGAGAATCATGTCTTTCAGGACACACGTCCCTCGGGGCGTTCGGCGACAGCTTCTACAGTGCCTGTCAAGTCCACATCCAGTCAGCTCGACGGACGCCCAGGCAGAGGCTATGCAGACGCCATACAAGTCATTACCGACCGCCTGGTTTGCAAGACTCACTCCGGGCTGATATCGCGGCCGGCGTGGGCGGTTGTTCAGATGGATCACCTGGCTTGCTTTGCCCGGTGCAATATCGCGAGTGATTCACCGAGCACCTGACTGGTACCGTGCTGCAGACACGTCTGATGTTGCTCAGAGAGAGAGAAGAGAAGGAGAGAGAGAGAGAGAGAGAGAGAGTTGAGTCCAGAAACACGTGTCCCAACCTATAATTTATTTTCAATATGATGTAACATTTGAGAGAGAGAGAGAGAGAGGGAGAGCGAGAGAGAGAGAGAGAGAGCCGGGGGGGCGGGTGTCCGGACACATTTCAACCAAACAATTAATCTTTTGGATGTAACATTAGAGAGAGAGAGAGGGGGGAGGCGGGCGTCCGGACACATGTCAACCAAACAATTAATCTTCTAGGACGTAACATTTGAGAGAGGAGAGAGAGTCCGAAACGTGTCAACCCTATAATTGTTCTTCTATGATGTAACATTTAAGAGAGAGAGAGAGAGAGAGAGAGAGAGAGAGAGAGAGGGGGGTTCGGACACATTTCAACCAAACGATTAATCTTCTAGGACGTAACATTTGAGAGAGAGAGAGAGAGAGAGAGAGAGAGAGAGAGAGAGAGAGAGAGAGAGAGAGAGGAGGGGGGGGATCCGGACACATGTCAACCAAACAATTAATCTTCTAGGACGTAACATTTGAGAGAGAGAGAGAGAGAGAGAGAGAGAGAGAGAGAGAGAGAGAGAGAGAGAGAGGAGAGAGAGAGAGAGAGGACACATATCAACCAAACAATCAATCTTCTAGGACCTAACATTAGAAGAGAGAGAGAGAGAGAGAGAGAGAGAGAGAGAGAGAGAGAGAGAGAGAGGGGGGGCGGGGGAAGGGGGAAGGTTCCGGACAAATGTTAACCCAACAATAATTACTGTTCAAAGACCTAACACCTGCCTTCGAGTGAACCTGAGCCTCAGTAAATTGCTGCGTGGAACCCCTCAGTAAAGTACTGGAATATACAGGTGATGAAATAGGACAGTAAAAGAAGAAGAGTATAATGATTCTAAAACTTAACCTATTGTGTTCTGATGATTTCTTGCAAATTTATTTTCTAAATAAAATCCAAATCATTTAAATGTTTGATGTCCTAAGTCTTTCTCATAAATAATAATAATAATAATAATAATAATAATAATAATAATAATAATATAATAATAATAATAATAATAATAATAATAATAATAATAATAATAATAATAATAATAATAATAATAATAATAATAATAATGCAATGCTGGATTCCCTCAAAATTTCAATTTGTTGGGTACAAATATTGTCTTTCCTCTTTCACTTATAATTACATTTCAAACATTCACAATGATTTTTAAAAATTACTCTATCACAAAGAAACACCGTTGACTTGAGAGAAAGCAAACAGCTATAAAAACTTCAGTCCCCAAATCTCCTATTCTATTTTAACCGACTTCCAAAATCTATCCCAAAAGCAACAACAGACCCTTCTTCTCCCTGCAGGTGGCATGTACGCCCTCGGAGCAAAATACCTGCCGAGCCCGAACTCGCAACGCGAAATGGAGATCGCGGAGGGCATTGCCAAAACGTGCCGGGAGACCTATGCCCGAACTGCGACGGGTCTTGGTCCCGACAGCTTCCACTTCCCCCAGACGAAGGCGGGTCAAGAAATCCTGCCCTCGGCGAGGCACTACGCGCTTCGGCCGGAGGCGATAGAGACGTGGTTCTACCTCTGGAGGCTCACCAAGGACCAAAAGTACCGGGACTGGGCTTGGGACGCAGCGATGGTAGGTGTCAACAGTTATCGTTTTTATTCGCTCCGGTAAATTTAGTCTTTTTTTTTCTGCAACAAACAACGACTTTTTCGAGAGAATGAGAAACTGCAGTATAAACTCAACTGTATCCAGACGGCCATTCTTTTTATTGAAGTTTGTTTAAGAGAGTCTTCTTCTAATTATTATTATTATTATTATTATTATTATTATTATTATTATTATTATTATTATTATTATTACTGACGTTCTTGTAGTTTAACTTTTTCCTATATGTAACACTGAAGAGCTGAAAGGACGCAAACTGGAGGAAAATAGCTTCCCAAATCCAGATTTTATTCAAAACAACTGGTTTGTATTTAGTAAAATTTCAGATATTTGAGAACTATCTCCGCTTAGAAGAACAGAACCAACCACCTGCAGAAGATGCTTAGCACACAGGAGACCATCATACAATTATTGAACTTGACCAGGTTGAAAGAATAGAATAGAATAGAATATAAAATTTAGGCCTAAGGCCAAGCGCTGGGACCTATGAGGTTATTCAGCGCTGAAAGGGAAATTGACAGTAAGAAGGTCTGAAAGGTGTAGCAGGAGGAAAGCCTCGCAGATGCACTATGAAAGAAATTTTTAGAGGGGGGTGGAAGGTCAGATGGAAGAAAGAATATGAACGGAGGTACAGTAAAAGGGACGAAAGAGGTTGCAGCTAGGGGCCGAAGGGACGCTGCGAAGACCCCTAAGTAATGCCTACAGTGCACCACGTGCGGTGCACTGACGGCACTAACCCCCCACGGGGTACCAGGTTGAAAGCCATATAGTCACATCAGTCCAATGCCTTATTCCCGTATCTTTCTAAAAAAATATCTGTCATCTGGCAATATTATTTCCTTAAAGTTCATATAACCTAAAGCAAAGTACAGTGACTGACTAGAAACAGATTTTCCTTGTTGGAAACATCTGGCCCTGACGGTATACCATTCAAGGGGCGTGGTCCACGGCTAATTTTAAAACACTTACAACGCTTATGTACTGATTTCGGCACCTTAGCTATTTGGGGCCGAACAATTCATCATGGAGTGTCTGGTGCGGCTAATGCACAATACTCGTTTACAGTTAAAAGCATTACAATATCGTCTTGAATACAATGGGTACAATTGTTTCAGTTCATCGGTGTTCAAAAGTGGGTATAGCTAAACAACAACAGCAACGTCAGTAATAATAATAATAATAATAATAATAATAATAATAATAATAATAATAATAATAATAATAATGGGTATAGAAGTTAAATAAAAAAAACGTCAGTAATAATAATAATAATAATAATAATAATAATAATAATAATAATAATAATAATAATAATAATAATAATAATGACAACAACACTTTTATCATTCACGATGACAGAGTACTCTTAAATCAGTCGCTCAATTACTCTTATCTTTACTAATCATATAATTCGTGACAGGTAAATCTAAAACAACAGTTTAATCTTATCCTTGACTTAAGACACCTGCAACGTGAAAAAAAACGACTAACAATCCACACCCAAAAAACAATTTATGGGATTTTTTTTTCTTCAGTCCAGTCAATATTAAATCAATAACCAGAATGGCCTTGATGAGGAAATGGTTCTTGACAACTAAAAAAAAAAAATACCACTTCTTATTTAATCGCTGGTGAATGCCTTACCTATTATGTATTTTGAATTCGGTGAGCTTATGTTAAGAAAAATTATCAATATATGGACGCAAGAATAAATATATAGACAACAAATAAATGTTCCAGTAAAATTAAGTTTCTCTTTCGGAAAGCGTTTGCGATCGTATTGATATGAGTAGAGTATTTGTACAGTAATTTCAATAGGAAAATCAATGGCCTTAGTAACTGTGTCGCCAAATAACTCCTAATAAATCAATCAGTCACTAATAGGAATAAGCCGTATTAATCTATATAGCTAGCAAACAAACCGCCCCTTCTCGGTATTACTGTTACTAAAACGTTCACTATTCGCTACATTTTATTTCTAAGCATCGCATATAGTGCCAGGAAAAATCTTGGCTTAAAATTGTGTCAACGGCACTTCAGACTAAAAAATAT
>NC_089793.1:5165323-5180323 GCF_040412425.1 Macrobrachium rosenbergii | reverse complement strand
GTGGGTATTTAACACGGAAGCCCACCCAATACCCATACTGGGCAAGAACGCTCTCTATCGCATGGCGTAAAAGTTTCCGATGCCAAAGACATGTGTACAGTAAGTATTCTTCAAAATTTCTTTGCTCTTCCGATTCAAACAATTTAATTTCATGGAAGGCATCTTGTGGAATGAAGCAATTGCAATATGCGGAATTTCAGTATTTGGCATTGGAATTGGAATATAAAATTTAGACCAAAGGCCAGGCGCTGGGACCTATGGGGTCATTCATCGCTGAAACTAATGCTGGAACAATTGTTAGGAGAGGGTGGAAAGTAAGATGGAAGAAATAACTGAACTGAATTGGAATGTATAATTTAGGCCAAAGGCCAAGCGTTGGGACCTATGAAGTCATTCATAGCTGAAATTAATGTTTAGGCAATTGTTAGAAAGAGGGTGGAATGCAGTGGTATGCAGGGTGGAAGAGAGAGAAAATTAATGGAGGTAGAGTAAAAGAACTGAAAGGGGTTGCAGCTACTGGCCGAGGGGACGCTGCAAAGAACCTTAAGTAGTAATGCCTACAGTGTACTGTGTGAGGGGCACTGAAGGCACTACCCTCATACGGGATTTCAGGATATGTCTTTATACCTTACGGCAATTACTCACTCATCAAGAATGCCTAACTTCTCACAAATACTGCGAAATACGCTCATGCAAGTCGACTTGAATTTAATCTATATTTATGTCCTTTACAGGTTATCGCAAGACGAGCACGCAAGACCACACTCTCTCTCTCTCCCCAAAAGCGTCACTGCACGGTTTACAATGGAGTCCCATCCCGTGGAGCTAAAACTGCAATAAGAGTACAAATAACCACATACCAAGAGGCCGTCGATATTCCCTAGGCAAGCTAATCAATGACATATTTCTGGCAGGAGGAAACTGCCCGATGTGCGAAGTCTAGTCTAAATGTTTACTCGATTGCAATTCGGATATTTTTGGTATATTGAAAATTATGATTTATTCTCTCTCTCTCTCTCTCTCCAGGTGTTTTTGGCCTTGTTTGTCATAACAGAGTTCGGGGCATTTATGATTTAGTCACTCCATACTATTATTATTATTATTATTATTATTATTATTAAGTAGTTTAACCAAATCAATCAGTTAAAATAGGGCTGGACTCTTCACTCCGTAATTATAAGAGATCCCTATGGGATGAAGGATGTAAACAAGACGATGGAGATATTTGTTCCTTCAAAGAAAAGGTTAAACACATCAAAACAGGAAAGCAGAATTACCTAAGGGCACTTAGCCTAACCCTATGCAGCCCTCCCTAACCTAACCTAACATGGAGTGCTATAATCTAACACGAGGCGGGATTGCCACTGAGTAACCCATATGTGCCAGTATTTGCCATTTCCTACCCTGCGTTTGATGCCAGGGTTGCCATGACACAATTTGTGCAATGTCTGAGCGGCCGTTACTTAAATCTATCACGGGGTAACCTAACCTACTTAGTAGAAGGGTTTTGTAGCCTTAGACATGACATGATTTCCAATGCACAACCTGTGCTGGGTGACAAGGTCGCTGTCTTATACCTGTGACATGGTTTTGTAGTCTAACCTGTCACAGGGTTTGTAGTCTAACCTGTGACAGTGCTTGTAGTCTACACTGTGACAGTGCTTCTAGTCTACACTGTGACAGTGCTTCTAGTCTACACTGTGACAGTGCTTCTAGTCTACACTGTGACAGTGCTTCTAGTCTACACTGTGACAGTGCTTCTAGCCTACACTGTGACAGGGTTTGTAGTCTAACCTGCGACAGTGCTTCTAGTCTACACTGTGACAGGATTGCCATAACTTAACCTGTGATAAAGTGGGCTATCCATAGATTAACCCGTGACGCGGATGTCATAGCCTAACCTGTCACTAAATTCAACCCTAAAATTTAAATCATTCACTAACCTCACTGTGGAGAGGTTGAAGGCTGTGGTTTTTAGTGGGACCAGCAGTACCAAGTTTCCTCAGCGTTTCTTTGGATTACGAAAGTTTCTTTGGTTTATGAAAATCAGCTGCAAAAGCTTCCATGATTTACTGGGGTCATCTGTAAAGAAGTTTCCCCTAGCGTGATGATATTCGGATGGTGCTTCTAAGAGCATATGCTTTGACATTTCACACTTAAAACCGTTGACAGACGACGCGGTAATTCACAGATTATCAACAGGAATGTTGGTGATAGCTAAGGAGAACACAAACCAGCAGAGAATGTTGACGAATCACTTTCATCACAAATTTCAGCTTTCTACTGAGTCAGGACCGTCCAAGTTGTAATATTAGTTTGAGGGGCACTCTTGAAAAAACGAAAAGTCATGCGGGCCACCTGTGTGTATGTATGTATATAAGAAAGAGAAATACACTTTTACTTATTTTTCTCTAGTGTGCCGTTTCCAAAATCAAACGGGCCACTCTTAGACCACGAGCATGGAGTTTGGACGGCTCTGTACTGGATCATATTTAGATTCGTTGAAGTGCTAATAGCCTGGGGCTATAATGTACTCTGCCAAAGGAGAAGTTAAAGGTAACTGGCTGTGGGATCTTTAGGGGGATGGTATTGTAACAACGTTCGATTTGAAGGCACACGCACACACACACACACAAAAACAATACTTATATACCACAGTTTTGCACACAAAATAACATCATGTGACGTGGTACGACCTACAGGAAATAAGGAAACAGGCACCAGGACAATGGACTGCAGAATTTTAGAAAAAATCATTCAGATTTTTTTTTTTTTTGACAAACAAGAGCACCAAAGAAAATCTAACTTCCTACAAAATAAACATCAACACTACCCTGAAACCTGTCTCAACGCAATTTACTAAAATGTCTTTGATTTAGAAGTAAGTTTCAGGAGCTTCCATCAACGACTGCTCCAGAAGTCCAGTCGAAGGCTAATATTCTCAGAGACCCTTCTGAAGTTTCAGAACTTAACGTTTCATTGATTAGAATCCAGCTTTCCATTATCTACCTTTAAATGCTCACTAATCCATCGTATACGACCTGGTAGTCATGACACTCGCTTCACCACCGTGAGGGCTTTGGTTTGATATCAAGGAGGGTGGAATGTTTTCCTATGTTGGTCTAAGCAGCAAAGAGTGTGCGTGCCTGGTAACTGGTCTGCTGTGGCTGGTCATAGCATGATGCAAATGGGTATGGTGCTAGAAACATTATATATACCAAGATAATTGCTGAGAACCGGAAGTGGGACACCAGGTGCATGCATTCATTTTGTAATATAACCTATATATATATATATATATATATATATATATATATATATATATATGTATGTATGTATATATACATATATATATATATATATATATATATATATATATATAATATATATATATATATATATATATACATATATATGTGTGTGTGTGTGTTATTGTGTGTGTGCGTGTCATACGTCAAACAAAACAATGGCGTGACGTAGGGAATGGAGGACTAACGCAGCAACAAGTAAACTATTAAAAGCAAGAAAATCACTGGGGAAGAAGCTACCTGTCAGAACTCTTCCTATGTTGTCGATAAGACCGAGTCACTTAGTGACTGACTCAGTGTAGCCAGTCACTTAGTGACTGACTCAGTGTAGCCAGTCACTTAGTGACTGGCTCAGTGTAGCCAGTCAATGTAGTGACGGTTACGTTTTCCGGACAAATACAGTGCATATAGGTATATACATGCACACACAGACGCAAAAAACCGTAGATAGAAACAGACTGATAAATAGAAAGGCAACATGTATATATGACTGCACATACATACATACATACATGGACATGTATGTACGAAACACGTATTTTCATATCCGATCCAGCCAGCACCTCCCGACAGATGTTTATTCATATCCAAAGGTAACTCGATCTGTGATATATACAGCAGGTTTTTCTATCCCATATACGTCATATGCATGCATTTCCATAGTCGATAGGAGCCCAATGTTTACCAAAGAGTTATATGAATGTCTAATGCAAAATCTGGTATATAGGTGTGGTCCTTTCTCACTCCTAAAAACAGAAGTATTGAAAAAATGCTGAAAAAAACATTGTTTTTTGGTCTGACGCTGTCATGGCAAAAACATTGGATGTGGCACTGATGTGTTTTCTTTGTCGAGCCTTTGTAAAATGTTACACATATATATATATATATATATATATATATATATATATATATATATATATATATATATATATATATATATATTATATATACAGTATATACATAAATATATAACAAACTTAAGCAGGCTTAGGCTTAGGCCACCTCATAAAAGTTTGGTGTCTGCTAAAACATGAATATGTCAATTCTACTATTTTGATTCTATAGCGCGTTTGAGTCAACTGGTTAAAATGAACCTTACCACTGCATTTACTGTGCATTGCTATCCATTCTGTAGTTCTCACCACTTCATTCTTCACGCCACGTTATTGTTCTGGGAACGGAATTGGTTAAATTGGCATTCTCCAGACTAATTCGTCATTCTGTCGTGGTTTCCTTTTAGGTAGAGCGAAAGTTCTCTCATGAATGTCATGAGACTCTCTGTGCTATTACCTGACTTACAAGGCTGTTAAAGTATTCATGTACTATCGGATTAAGAACACGTACAGATGACATATGATCTATGTTTGTTGCAATGTTTCTGCTGCTATGTAAAAAAAAAAATTATCTGATGGTATTTATGGAATAGTTTTTTTGCTATCTATTTGTGGCACTGTTGATTGTAAGATATATAAAGGAAGATTATTGCTGAGATCAATGGAATTGATTTTGGATGTTGTTTAAGGTAAATTTTGTGTAAAAAAAGAATACAGCTCATATTAACGGAACTCTGATTTACTCTTTATTCACGACAATGCTGCTGACATTATCGGTAGTAAGGAGTAATGCTGGTATAAATGAAACTATTTTTTAGTATTAACAGCAAAATCCTATCATTTAAGAAAAGAACGCGGAGAACTCAGGAGGTTTTGCAAATATTCATTCTCTTGAGTAATTGCACCCGAGTGCAAATAATCGATGCCTTATAAGTTGCTCATGCAATGAGTACTAAATCTAGTTATAGAATATTAATATCAATATCTAGCTTGTCTTAATCTCTCTGATTTATCATCATGTTACGTTTGTTGTTTGTGATGTATATAGTGATTGCATTTCAAATGTACCAGATAATGATATTTTTATATATATAATTTTTTTTTCTAATTCTGCTGTTTTATTTACCTGTCGGGACTTATTTTCGTGTACGTTTCACTTACCTCAATTTCCAAATTGAAAAATTAAGAGAAATTGAGAGAAATTACGATAATTCAAACACGAAGTTATTGTTGGCAGCCATGTGGTCGCTACTGAAGGCATCTGATACAGAACTCAAACATTGTTTAAATTGTTTAAATTACTTGTTTGTTTTAATACAAGTGTTCTAGGACAATTGATTGATGGGGAAGGTGGCATTACTGGGTACGGCCAGACACCTTGGCCTAATGAAGTATCTCGGTAAAGTTTTTTTTTTTTCTGGTAACATGAAACATTGAATTAATGGAGGCATTTCCAAATGCAAGTTTTACTTTGGCAAATTTAAGAACATTCATTTATAAATACATTTTCTCCTGTGTATTCCTTTGGCGGCGAATTATGATGATGGTGGTGATGAAATGAATGGGGTCTAAGTCTACCTCTTGGGAGAGAGAGAGAGAGAGAGAGAGAGAGAGAGAGAGAGAGAGAGAGAGAGAGAGAGAGAGAGAGAGAGAGAGACTCACCTGGTCACATTTGATCCCGGCCCCAAGAAACTCAACCAGGCAGGATACTATGCACCAGGATTAATAGATATGCACTAGGTTAGGTTAGGCTGTATCCCTTCAAATATCGTTAGCGCAAAGGTTGGGGGAGGGGTTACGGTGGATCTAAGGATGTGTGTGTGTGTGTGTGTGTGTGGTTGGGGGTGGGTGGAGGAAACACACGTTGCTTCGATAACAAACACTTGCAACTTTATCCTGAACATCGGAAAAGAACTCTGTTTCTGCTTGCCCCGCCCAAGTGCCTGTAATGCTATTTTCGTATGCATACAAACACGTACAGTAGGCTGTACACGTTGTATAATCAAAAAAAAAAAAAAAAACACGGATTTATATTTTACACGGACTGTTCGGGTTCGGCAACCCACCGGCCTAAGCTGCAACTTATGTCAAGTTTATTAGGCAGGTACTCTCTCAGCTGCGTTGCTTATCTGTCTACACATTGTCGTATATCATCTGAGCTTCCTGCTCCACTTTCACCGAATATGAATTAAACACTAAATACTCATTTTCACCACAACTTCCAATCCATATATAATAAGAATCAACTTCGATGTCTGATAGACTTTAAAATTCTGCACAAAAATGACAACCTCAACTCCTGAAGACAATAATAAAAAAACAATTTGATTCAAATTCCACCGTATGTGGAACAATACCGTTATTGATCGTAGAATTTTTACCCTAATTTTGGTAGGCTATTTCAATTTCCTTACTTTTTTTTATCGTTGTTTTCATTAGGCAATAAACACCTGCAAATACACGACGGAACTGTAATTCATAAAAATGATCAAAATATATTTGGTAAGAGAGTGAAAATGCCATGACATCTTGATATCTAAATAATAGTTCTCTAACGCACACATTTATCAGCATTTCATGATATCAGGCATCTTATAAGGTTTCTGATGGTATTGTAATGCGTTTTTTGTGATTATGTGCATTAGTCGCTAAAGAAAACGAGTGTACACATTTAAGCAATGACTAAAGGAAAGTAGGAGTTGCTCAGCTTCCTTCATAAATTTCGACAGCGCGGCATTGCATTTCAATTTTGGATTGCCTCAATTTGCCACGTTCTGTAAAATAAATATAAATCATCTAAGAGTGAGACGTAGAGATTAAGATTTTACCTAATAGAATATCAATACGCAAAACGTACAGTGCACAAAATATATGATAAAGCATAAAGTTACCAATTTGCCTATCACTTAAAATTTGCGGTTGCTTCTACTTTTCATGTAGTTAATGACGTTTGATCTTCGCACTTTTACGATAGGTAATGACATTTCAATAAAGACGTTAAAACCTTACATCTGACCTATTTTGTTTAAAAAACAGAACGGTACATATGCCAAGAATATATGGATAAATATACTACATAGTTATGCTATGTACGTATGGGTACATATATCAAAAAGCAACGTGTGAAATTTTTAGCACAAATATGGAAGAAATATTTAAGTCTTGTGGCCTTAAAAAAAATTATGATTGGTAGGTATCTGTCACATTTACATGTGAAATCAACGTAACAGTTACTGTAATTATATACCGTACTATACCAACAGTTTCATTCAGTGGCGCAAAACGATAGCTTATCAGTACCACTGTATAAAAAATATATAAAACACGGTTATTCAGACTATTATAATCCAAAAATTACTGTACTCCGTATAAATCTAATCCCACCAATTTCACCTCTCGCTTGTGTATTTTGTGTGTTTCCACCTCTGTGTGGTGTGTTGTGTAGAGAGAGAGAGAGAGAGAGAGAGAGAGAGAGAGAGAGAGAGAGAGAGAGAGAGAGAGAGAGAGAGAGAGAGAGAGAGAGAGACTCACTCCACGTCTGATAAGGTACAGGGAAAATCCGGTACACAAACGTTTGTGATGATGATAATGATGCTGAATACTTTTACAATAATAATAATAATAATAATAATAATAATAATAATAATAATAATGCACGCACTACGTTATAGGAAGTTCTCTATGGATAGTTCATAAGGAATACGAAGAACGACGTCATTACTACAGGTCATTCACATCTAATGACCTACCAAGCCACTGACTTGCAGTACTTAGCCAATGTACTATGAGGGGTGGGCGAGCAATTAATGGGACATTGATATTAATGAAGGGTAGTAATGTAGACAAGAAGATATCGTTATATTTCTACCACAACGGTTAATTTGGAAAGAGAGAGAGAGAGAGAGAGAGAGAGAGAGAGAGAGAGAGAGAGAGAGAGAGAGAGAGAGAGAGAGAGAGAGAGAGAGTTAAAATGATTACCTAAATAGGTTCCACAATATAGGTACGACTCGTGAACAGGAGTAAAAAAATATGAAAATTAGTACTAGCAGACTACAGGGAATACATTGTGTTGCCGTCTTATGATAATATTATGCTCATGGTGTTATAGCATTAATGTATTTCTAGTAAGTGTATTTTCTATTCTAAAAACTCTATTTATTTAACTAAAAAACTCTATTTATTTAAGTACCATATATTTATATACTAAAATATATATATATATATATTTTCACTGATAGTATTTCTTCAACAACCAGCAAATCATTTTGAATTCAGTCATTCTTAACTGCAAATTCACTTCTAAGAAACATCTGCGGTCCAATTTTTCCAGTTGCACACAAACGCGCGCGCGCGCGCACGCTCTATTGCGTCTCTCAAATCATTTGGAGACCTGTCTATCCGGAGGAAATTTCAAAATCATTCATTCTCTCCCGTTTCGAATATTGCTTTCCAATTCGGTCTTTAGCAGTCGACTCGCATTGTAAATTGCAGGACAATTAACTTTCAGAGTTCTATTAAATTCCTTATCCTTCATCTTGATACTGTATTATTCCTTGTTACTGTCATTCAGTTAGCTTCGTGCACGCTGTATATTACATAAAAAATTCTGATCATCCTATCCATTCAGGTTTCTCCAGACTATACCATCCACCAAGGAGTGCTAGACAAGGTGTCAACTCTAGCAACGATGCCTTTCCTTCAGTGAGGTCCAACCACACAGATTTCTAGAAGTTTTGTGCCGGTTATGACAAAATCGTGGAATGACCTCTCTAAATCTTGGAGTTGAATCGATGGAAATTCATAAGTTCAGAAGCTAATAAGGGGGCTGACACGAATCTCACCTCATATTTTACTTGTTGTTGCTTATCTGATTTGTTTTTCTTTGTAATTTCTCTTTTACTGTTTATTCTGTACTTCTTAGTTTCTTTCACTGGAATGCTTGCCCTAGATGATGATAATCAAATATTTTAAACTGTCAATAAATAATTATATTACTATACTTAAGCTACTCGTCAGGAAATACAGAGCTTTTTGCCATGTCAGAACCAAACATTCGCAAAAATCCACTTCTGAAAGTTATATGCATTCATGTCACATAAACGTATACATAAATATGCATATAATTCATATCATTACTGTCACATACGATATTCTAAGCATGTGTGAAAACGAGAGCGCTTGTACAAAATATATTCTCACAAACACACGTATTGAAAATAAGCATGTAGTTGACTGCTCTAACGGTCTGACTCCTCAGAAACACGATTATGTACGTAATGTCCAGAGTCCTCGATCGTGTCGATGATCCAGTCCAAGAACTTGGAGACACGAGTGTAAAGTCCAGGCTGCCGGGGGCGTCCACAGCCGAAGCCTGTTGACACGACGCCGATGGCCACTAGTTGGTTTTCTTCGTTCCTCAACAGCAAGGGACCACCGCTATCGCCCTGTGGGATACCAAGTTATAGTTTATAGGGTAATACACCCATTCTGATTTATGCATATTCTGCCTATACGACTTTTACCCATAGGGAGAGTGGCTTTAGTGGGTGTTGCCTTTTTGATTCTTGACTAGTGTATCCTGGGATGAGACTGTTAGCCACATGCCTATCTACACAGCCTGCGAGCCAATATAGTCGACTGTCTAATAATAACCCAATTTATAAATTATTCTTAAATCAACAAATGCAACCGGCTGTTGCAACAGGATGTGCTCATACTGCTTATGTCCTTAATAAGGATTCATATAAAGTATTCTTGCTAGTGAGTGAAATGTCCTAAGTAAGCATGGCTGTATGTAGTCTATGCATGTATGTATGTATATGTGTGTACATATGCATGTATGTGTGTGTAATATTCCGAAGTCCTCCTCCATCCCATTATGTCTAAAAAATCATACTACTTGATTACTTCTCAGAAAAGTCAAACTCTACTTCAACACCACTGAGAAAAGTTACACTTTACAACAACACATATCAAAATACTGAACTCTACTTCATTACATCCCACAAAACTAAAAACAGAACTCAAGAGGTCAACAAACTAATATAAACCACAGGCAGATATTAGTTCCGTTCATGCAAATGCTCTGAAACACTCTATATGATTCTAGGTTTTGCAAATGTTACCCGAAGACAAGGAGTTCACTCACCGTGCAAGCGTCCTTCAGTCCTTCCTCGAAACCGGCGCAGAGTTGTGTCTCCCTCAGGGGGTAGTACCTGCCAAGGGATTCCTGAATCCACTCCCTGCATTTTGTCAGTGGTAACACCTCAAGCTCTACCTTCTGCAGTGAATCGGCAAGCTCTCCTCCTTGAAAAAGATGAAAACTTGGCTGAAGTATGGCCGACTAATCAAAGAGTAAACATTCATGTTTTTGGAAATTTATTGAAATTCAAGAATGACACAACATTCGGTGGTCGAAATGAATATAGAACTGAACTGAATATAGAATTTAGGCCAAAGGCCAAGCACCGGGATCTATGAGGTCATTCAGCGCTGAAACGGAAATTGACAGCAAAAGGATTGAAAGGTGTAACATGAGAAAAATCTTGCGGTTGCATTATGAATCAATTGTTAGGAGAGGGTGGAAAGTGAGATGGGAGAGAGAATATAAAGGAGGTACAGCAAACGGAACGAAAGGGGTTGCAGCTAGGGGCCGGAGGCACGCTGCAAAGAACCTTAAGTAATGCCCACAGTGCACTGCATGAGGTGCACCATGGCGCTACCCCTCAACGGAGCATTCACTGGCCGAGTAAAATTTGGAGTAACTAGAAAAAAAAAAAAATTATAGAAACTCGTTTTAAGATGAATTCACGTATTGCAGATATTTTGCCTCAGTCCAATTTCCTTTGAATTTAATTTGGCGAGCTGACTTCCAATTCAAATTGAATTGTTATTTAAGCGACATGACGCAGAAAAATTAACTGAGGTATTATTACAAAGCATTAACTAACAATAGCAATCCAATATGTCATTAGGAAATTACTCTACCTGTAATTAAGAAACAATACCACAACTTGAAGGCTTAAAGGAAAAACTCCCTCTATCTCAGTTCGAGCAAAAATGGGAAGAAGAAGAAGAAGAAGAAGAAGAAGAAGAAGAAGAAGAAGAAGAAGAAGAAGAAGAAGAAGAAGAAGAAGAAGAAGAAGAAAGGACAAGCAAGGAGGCATACCTTCTTTGATCTCATCAGTCATGCCCCACCCAGCCACGATGACAGGTCGACCAACCAGGGGATCTGAGTCGAGGTCATCTCGAGAATCGTGGTCGCCATCCTCCTCGTCGGGGAGACAAACTGGAAGCACGAGACGGTTCCAGGTTATGTCTTCTGTCAGTTCCAGCAAGGCGATGTCGTTGTATACCTGAGACCCCGTCTGGATAAGAGAGGAAAATGGGTAATTATGCTTTCTAGTGAGCTGTGGAAATTTATATCGATGGCCTGTTAGAGGAGTTTTATAAAGATGAGATAACTGTAAAAGGTTTTATGGACTTGGGGCGAATTTAGGAGTTCCTTTTGTTCACGAGAAGGGGGATTTAAACATCCTCACTTCCTTTGGAGGAAAGAATTTCTACGCATTATTTGAATATACTACTACTGCGACCATTCCATCGAGCATCACTGCTTATGGTGTGAGCGGGCTGACTTATACCGCCGCGACTCATTTCTTCATTTGTGTATATACGTACATACATACATACACACACACACATATATATTTATGTATGTATAATATATAAATATATATTATAATGTATGTATAATATAATATAAATATATATAAATATATATATATATCAAGTTTATACAAATCTTTCAATATATATATATATATATATGTCTATATATATATATAATAATAATAATATATATATATAAAATAATAATAATAATAATAAGGTCTTTTGCTGAATCTTTCTTGAAATTTCTGTTTTCGTCTATATACACTGAGGAGAGAAAACCTCGGACAGTTCTCCCAAATTCATGACTGGCTGCCGTTGTTAATAACAATAATAATGTAATAAAATAATAATAATAATTACTTCGATGTTCGTGAAATTTTCTGGTTAACGGTAATAATAATAATAATAATAATAATAATAATAATAATAATAATAATAATAAGAAAGTTCTTAATACTCACAATTAAATACGAAGGGTGAACGATGACATTTTCCACTTGAACGCGGCGTTCAAATTTACTAGGTTTCGACTGAGAATGTGAGCCAAACACTGCAACGAGGTCATCGGCTTTCCAACTGGAAAATAGGAAAATAGCTTCCCAATAATAAACAAGTAAAAAATGCGCCGAAGTGTCTTCGGCGCAATCGAGTTTTCTTTAAAGCCGCTACAGCGTATAATCAAGGCCACCGAAAACAGACCTATCTTTCGGTGGTATCGGTAGAAGCTGCGTGATTTAATGATGCTATGGTGAATTCAACTTACTTGTTCGAACAATTTCCGGATGCTACAAACATCTATATGCCATTAACCTGCAAGTGCATAAGCATCAGAACCATTCAGTTTATGAAGAGTTTTCTTCATCTTTCTAATAACTGATTTTTACGCAAAAAGGTAAGGAATTCTCTATACAATCCAGTTCATGTGAAGCAGATATGTTAATCTCATAATAAAAAAACAGTGTTTTAATGGGTATACATTGCGTTTATTCTGAATGTGCAGTTGAAACCACATTACTAGATGTCTGTTTTTAATTAAAATAAGTGACATGAATCCAAAACACTAGTAGCCATTATCTGAAAAGCCAAAAATGCTGTTCAATACAACCAGACAATTCTTAAAAATGAATGCCACTGTCTAATGAACTCAAGTTGCACATTCGCCATAGAATGTCAACCCAACAATGCCATTTTCCATAAAATGATAATGTCCAAAACTCCGCTTGCCCTAATAATAATAATAATAATAATAATAATAATAATAATAATAATAATAATAATAATAATATATACTGTAGATAGTAGATCCTCTTTCAAACGTAGTGTTGAATGCTATTGCTGCATCAGCTGCATTCAATTTATACAGAGTTTTCTCTATCTTTCTAATAACTGATTTTTATGGATTACTGCATTCCAATGCAGCAGCCCTGAAAAAACCATCAATAATAATAATAATAATAATAATAATAATAATAATAATAATAATAATAATAATATAGTATTGAAGGCGATAGCTGCATTCAATCTTTCTAATAACTGATTTTTAGGGGTTACTGCATTCTAAAGCAGCAACCCTGAAAACCTGTATAATAATAATAATAATAATAATAATAATAATAATAATAATAATAACAACAACATGGTATTGAAGGTGATAGCTGCATTCCAATTTTTATAGAGTTTTCTCTATCTTTCTGATAACCGAGTTTTGAGGTTCCTGCATTTCTAACACAGCAACCCTGGAAAAAACCATCAATAATAATAATAATAATAATAATAATAATAATAATAATAATAATAATAATAATAATAATAATAATAATAATAATAATAATAATCTGAAAGAATGAAAATCCACAATTACATAGTAAATATATATAACTATATAATTGTGGATTTTCATTACACTATTTTTCAAGAGATTGTGAATTTCTCAGCAATAATAATAATAATAATAATAATAATAATAATAATAATAATAATAATAATAATAATAATAACGGACCTTACTGAAGTAAAATCTTCTGTCAACATACCTCTGCACACAATGGGCAGCTGTCAGAACGAACCGCTTGTGAATAATGGCTCCCACACAGGTGTAAATAGTGAAGTTACTGTTGTTGGCATCTGCTATATGAAGGGCAACGTGCCAAGGGAATTCTCCGACCAGGGCATCGACGCCGTTCTTTATCCTGACGAAGGGGGCCTTCGGGTGCCCGCATTCTACTTCGGCCACTGGGAATCAGAGAATTAAGGATAACTAGATAACACTTGCTACTAAGGGATTTAGCTATGATTCGATAAGGTTGTGGGCAAATGGGTATTAAAGGATGTTTTAGTTGTATTTACTATGTTTTCGTTTATGTCTTCCTCTCCTTACACATATACATACACACACGCACTCACACGAACACACAAACATACATATATTCATACATACACACACATACATATATATACAGTATATTATACATATACACAACTAAATACGAAGGGTGAACGATGACATTTTCTACTTGAATATACATATACATATACATATACATATATATATATACATATACATCCATACATATGTATATAAATATATAGAGTATATATATATATATATATATATATATATATATATATATATATATATATATATATATATAAAATTCTGTTGTCACAGTTTCTCAAGCCCATTCTATTTCAAATCTTATTAGAAGCATAGGAACGACGGACGATTGCACAGCCTTTCGTCTTCATATGAAAATGACTCGAAATACAGACAAAATCACGGTACTTGTTGTCAAACACTGACCACACTACCTGACGGCTTTCGAATCAAAAGCCAAAAAAAATGTTCCGATTATAATGTAAAAAGTGACGTGATTAAAAAAAAAAGAAAAAATCTTGAAATAAAATGAAGACGTAATTCAAAAAAAAAATAAATAAATAAATAAAATCTCGACATAAAATGACAAGAAAAAGTGAAAAACTTACAGTTCAATGCCTGAGATGACTCCTTGACGGCGTAAACGGAAAGAAGCAACAAAGAGAATAGAGATAGTTTAGCCATTTCACCTCTGTAATTGTCCTTCCTCTGTCATTTACCTAAACGATAACTATAGACTGAACCTGTAGCCTCTTCTTCTTTGAATAAAATGAAACTGTTCCCTTGATAAGTCGTCTGCTTCTCAGTATCT